>NW_016188431.1:0-4137 GCF_001687245.7 Rhagoletis zephyria
TCTTTCTCCCGTTCTCACGCAGTCTGACACTTGTCCTGTGCTCTGCCCGAGAGACAGATTTCCGGCCCCAGATAGACACTGGGGCGTCCTAGTGACCACCACCCACTCAATGGCTCCTTTGCGAGGTAACGCCAAAGCACGTTGTTCACTTGCCCAACCGCCGCCGCCGCCGTTTTGTCAAGTGTTGCTAGCAGCAGCTAATAGCCCAGCCATATGGTTTCACTTTGTACTGCTCCTCTTCCTCTTCACTTCTCTACTTCATCTGGATCTCGAATTTCGTTAGTCTCTGTGTGCCGTGCCGTGCTGTGCCACACTCATTTGCATATGCACCGTCTTCGCATCGCACTCTTCATCTCACTCTCACACGCTCTCTCACTCTTTCCCTTTCTCTTTCCCCGTGCTCGACTCTTGTGCTTCTCACGCTCTCTCTTTCTCTGATTCAGCCTTCCATCTCTCTCTTTCGATTTCTCTCTCCTCGACGACCACCATCACCACCGATTCAAGAACACCGAGCACAAAGAGAGGGAGCCCAGCCACTTCTCGACGCTTCTCTCTCTCTCTCCTCCCACTGTGCGCCCTACCCCTTGCTGAGCTGAGCTATGGACGAGAGATGTGACGCCTCTGCCCGAGATCACCTAACCGCCGAATTCAGTGACAGCCTTCAGCTCAGTGTAGAGCAGCAGCAGCAGCAGCAATCGCAGCAAAGTGTCATTCCTTCACCAAACAGTACCTGTGAACAGCAGCAGCAACTTGCACCGATTGAGCCTGCCACCACCGCCACCACTTCCCTGAACTATATTTTGCATCAGCCTTCACGGCCCTCATCTTCATCATCAGCATCACATCTGCCAGCAACCACCACCCAACACACAGTGCCATTTCCTCATCGATATCCCCTGAGCGAGCAGCACCTCAGAGGTCTTACAGTGAGCAGTATCATCCGCTCGGCGACGCTCTCCGAGCCGGAACAGCTGACAGCGCTTGAATCGCAGCGCACAGCTTTCTTTCATTCAGTGCTGCTGGATCAGCCGCTGAATCAACCCACCACTACCACCATCACTCAGTGTTCAGCTCCAGCTTTGGTAAGTACCCTTTACCCCTATCTTAAAACGATTCAGTAGTAGGCATCTTGTTCCTCATCTGCTCCCTCTCTCCATTCAGGCGTCGGACGAAAGTAGCGCCAATTCACCGCAGCAACAGACACAGCAGCAGCAGCTGAGCACAGCTGCAGTCGCTGCAACAACAAAAGCAGCAGCACCACCTGCGCCGACAGGCAACAGCAGCACAGCAGCAGCTAGTACAGCAGCCNTTCCCTCTCTCCATTCAGGAGTCAGACAAAAGTAGCGCCAATTCACCGCAACAACAGACACAGCAGCAGCAGCAGCTGAGCACAGCTGCAGTCGCAGTAACAACAAAAGCAGCAGCAACACCTGCGCCGACAGGCAACAGCAGCACAGCAGCAGCTAGTACAGCAGCCGACACAATGGCACGCAAAGGGGCGGCCAAGAAATCAAAACAACAATCGACAGCGCCGGTAAGTGGCGGCGAGAATGGCGACGTCGCCGGCCCTTCTGGCGGAGGCGGCAGCGACGACGCTGACGAACGCCCTCCCGAGACTGTTCAGGATGTGGAAGTGGAGGAAAGTGAACGTAATGGACAAGTAGGAGAAGGAGGAGGAGAAGGAAGTGACCAGCAGGACCAGAGCGCTGAGGCCCGTCCATCCACTTCTCAGTCCACAAAACAGGAAAAGGAAAAGGAAGAGGCAGCCACAGCTGTAGAAGTCCCAGCTACAGCTGCTGCTCAAGGCGCCCCCAGCTCAGAGAAACAGACCGAAGAGAGCAGTGGCGGCGGCGGCGGTGTCCTGGACACACCGCAGCCGAGCACCAGCACCGGCGCAAGTAGTGGTAGTGGCCGATCTCAGCGTCGTCGACAGAAGCCGAAGCGCATGGACGACGACTGCTTCTTCACCGACTACCTGGGCACGTCGTGGAACCGCACGCCGAAGGTGGCCGCTACCGCCACTACTGCCACCACAACCACCACGGAAGCTGTGGCCTCCACTTCCACTTCCAGCGCAACGGCCACTGCTGAGCATCAGCCAGCACCGTCCACTACTTCCTCTTCCTCGAGGACGGCCTCGCGAGCGGCCTCTATGGAGGCACCACCGCCGGTGGCCGCAACATTGGCGGTGNTGCCACTACTGCCACCACAACCACTACGGAAGCTGTGGCCTCCACTTCCAGCACAACGGCCACTGCTGAGCATCAGCCAGCACCGTCCACCACTTCCTCTTCCTCGAGGACGGCCTCGCGAGCGGCCTCTATGGAGGCACCACCGCCGGTGGCCGCAACATTGGCGGTGGAGGAAGTGGACGACGGGGAAGACAGCGACTCGAGCGTCGAGGAGTTTGACAGCGATGAGGAGTACGACGGTACTCTCTAGTAAGTGTGCCCTCTGATCATGTTCTGAAGCAGTGCCACTAACAACACATACCTCTTCTTTCCCTCTTTCAGCTGCATCTGCCGCAAGCCGTACCGCCAGCAGACGCGCAAGCTCTTTATGATTCAGTGCGACTGCTGCGGCCAGTGGTACCACGGCAACTGCGTCGCCCTCTCTAAGGATGATCGTAAGTGTGATGATAGGCGTTTTTAGAANGCGCAAGCTCTTTATGATTCAGTGCGACTGCTGCGGCCAGTGGTACCACGGCAACTGCGTCGCCCTCTCTAAGGATGATCGTAAGTGTGATGATAGGCGTTTTTAGAAAGTGAGGCTAACTCTCTGTTTTTTTACATTTTGCAGGCAAAAACTCGCGGATTCTCGGCGGCGAGTTCAAGTACGACTGCCCGGAGTGCAAGCGCCTGAAGGCGGAGGGCATGCCCGTGCCGGAGATTGTCGCGCTGATCTCCGCCAAGTTTACCGCCTGGCAGGCGGCCGAGGCGGCGGAGATGGCCGCCAATGGAGGCCGTGTGGAGGAGCTGGGCAACGCCAAGGAGAATAAGGGAGGCAAGAAGAGGAGGTCGACGTCGACCGCTTCCAGAGGGCGAAACAACAGGGCACGATCGGCTTCGACCCGACGCCCCAGTCAGTCGGCGGATGCTGCCGCTGCCGCTCAGAGTATTATGAGTCAGGCTCGAAGTCAGAGCGTGGCTGGTCGGACGAGCAGCAGCAGCTCTTCGGTGCAGGCGATGAGTCGCCAGGAGGCGAACGATTTGATCTCGGCCATTGAAGGCAATGATGAAGAGGAAGAGCCGGAAGAGGAGGAGGACCCGGAGGAAGAGGTTCCACTGGACGACGATGATGAGGACTTTGAGATTGAGCGGGAGCTGCAGATTGTGGAGAAGCCAGTCGGTCGGCGGCAGTCGACGCCAAAGACTTCGGCTAAGACTTCCTCGACTGCCTCCTCGAAGAGTTCGGCAAAGGCAACTTCTGCTGGTGTTGGAGGTTCTGCCTCCTCCACTCGAACCAGCGCCTCAAAGGAGTCGGAGAATGCACGCCGCCTGCGCAAGCTGATTGGCAAGGTGAAGAAGCGCCGGCTCAATGATCAGCTGATGGGAGTGGCTGGGGCTGGATCGCCTGCGAAGACCACCGCAACTGAAGCTGAAGATGGCGGCAATGAAAACGCTGCAGCCGTGGACGAAGCTTCGAACGAGAACGAGGCGGCCGCGGAGGTGGACAAGGCACCTCGCAAGGTGCTGGACTTTGCTGACTCGAGTGCAGCCAAGGCGACCGTGAGCTCACCGCCTTCAGAGGAGGCTGATGACGCTCCCTCTCAGGCGAAGCGTCTGAAGATGGCCACCGCCACTGCTATCACTGCATCGTCTGATGATCATCATCAAGAGGAGGAGGAGAAAGATGTGGGTGGCAAATCAGCTCCTTCCGCCAAGAAGCCTTCTCAGTCTGAGGCTGTGAAGATGAGCGGCGGCAACGAAGTTGGAAAAGCGCCCAAGTCTCGAGAGCGCACCATCTCCTCCTCGTCGACTGGTGAACGAAAGGAGGGGGAGGAGGGTAGCTCTAGCAAAGCCAAACAGAGCTCCTCCTCATCCTCATCATCATCAGCTGTGCCTTCAAAAGTTGTGAGCAAGCAGTCGAGTCACTCGTCCTCCACTTCCTCCTCAAAGACGGACGAAAAGAGGGGGA
>NW_016188432.1:0-4137 GCF_001687245.7 Rhagoletis zephyria
AAAGTTATAATACCCTTGTGCACAAGTGCGCTCGGGTATAAAAAAAATTCAGGGAAACAAATGACTACTACAGTACTTATGCGTACTTTGGTCTCGCCAACCCTCTACACTAGTATGAAATTAAAAAGTCATTTTAAAATCCTGACCCTGTTAGGCAGCGTGCTTGTGTGAAAAATAGAAAAAAAATACAACTACTTCAAAAAAATATGACATACCAAATAAAAATAAAACAAAATTTCAGCACAAAATGCGAGACAAAACCTAAAAACGTCAATTTATATTGCAGCACGGTATCATGTCGGTCTCTGGGTTGATACGTCGATACCGCTAAAATTGCCTGCGGGCGATCAATTGAGTAATAACTTCACTAACTGCTGCTGCCGAGACAATTGATTTATTTTAGTTAACGCCACATGTCGTTGGCAAATACATACAAATGCATTATCACGTACGATACAAATGACTCCTAAATCCATGGAGGCACATTAGACTGCTCCACCTTGCATGCAAAAAAAACAAAATGAAGTTCGGAGTCTAAATTATTTTTGCCAGGCAATTTGGATTTTTTTTTTGCCGCATCAAGGCGAACCACTATACGACATTTTCATTTTTTTTTTGTTTTGGAGAATTGATGCAACCAAAGTCTGGGTTGTATATAGAGAAGTAATTTCTCGGTTTTCCCAGTTTGGCGATTTTAAGCGTTTTTTTTATCGATTTGAAGTTGGTGGTCGCAGAGCAACATTTGAAACAATTAAAATTGATTTGAATGCAAAAATTGTACCCCCAAACGGAATTTCGAGGTGCGAGGAATCGGCACTTGCAGTTTATTTTTACAAAAAGACGGCCGCTGGGGTGCGCTTTGATACAAAAAAAACATGGAAGAAACATGAAGGTAAAGTGCTAGCAATGTTTCTCAACAATGTTGCTAAGCAACGTTTCTTCGTGTTCTATTACCTAAAAGCGCAGCAAAGCGTACCCAGCAGCCGTTTTTGGTTAAAATAAACTGCAAATTCAGATTGCTCGAACCCCAAAATTCCTTTTTATGGTAAAAATATTTGCATTTAAATAAATTTCAATTCTTTTAATGCTGCTTTGATACCACTAAATTTATTGAAAAATAAACGCACAAAATCGCCAATTTGGGAAAAACTGAGAAATTACTTTGTGATTGACAAAATTTTGTATTTTGCTAGTGAGTGAATGAAAACGTGAGAGTGTTATTTCCTTTGGCACTTTTTCGTTAGGAGAAGAATAACTTAAATTTGACAATGGCCTGCCAAGGCAAAAACAAAATAACTAGAAATAATTTTTTTTATTTCTTAAATCGGTACTACCTTACATGAACTAGCCTTGGGCCCAATTTTACAATTTTTGGTGTCATCTACATTCGGCAAAAACGATGTTTTTTTTTTTTAAATTCTACTGGAATAAAAAAATATTTCATTAGCAAAAGTTTAATGCTTTTTGATGAGCTTTAATTTATTGGAATTGGGGTAGTACGTTATGGTGATAAGAACTGAGATCCGGTGGGTAAGTACTTGAACGGGGCGCTTGTGGCTAAAGAACTTTGGAACAAAAAAAAATTGCCTGCTCGAGACAAGAACATTGATATACTTTAAGATCCGATATGATGAAAAATATAAAAAGGCGACAGCTACGTTTAGTACTGTCAATCTGGCTCTATATGAAGGTGTACCTGGAAAACATTCCACACAGGATTTGTTGAAACTTTACTTCTACAAAAACTACTTCACGGTGGTTTCAAAAATGAAATAGTTTTTTTTTGTACCGGCTACTAAATTCAAAAAATCTCGGTTTTTAGGACGGCTTACCAATTTTAAGAAAAGTAATCACTCCCAATTCTTTTATTATGGTTAATTCAAAAATTAAATCGCTTTATTGTACCGAAAAAATCCGAAATTTTAATACCGGTTGCCAATTTCGTAAGAATTTAATGTGTGTAAGTAGCGTCGCCACATATTCATGAGAAGATGAACTGGAAAACGAAAAAACCGATTTAATTTTGGAAATAACCACGATAAAAGAAATGGACATGATTATTCGGATTTTCTCAAAATTGGTAACCGCTTCAAAAAACCCGGGTTTTTCTAAATTGGTATCCGGTACAAAAAATAATAATTTCATTTTTGAAATGTCCATGAAATAAGCTTTGTAGATAATTGCCAATAATTTTTAAATAATTAAAAAATATTTCCAGTCCAATTTAGAAATAGAACAATTTTTTAGTTTAATAAAAATAGTTTTTTGAACAGCATGGTACCAT
This sequence comes from Rhagoletis zephyria, assembly GCF_001687245.7. Lineage (NCBI taxonomy): Eukaryota > Metazoa > Arthropoda > Insecta > Diptera > Tephritidae > Rhagoletis > Rhagoletis zephyria. The sequence goes on from NW_016188432.1 coordinate 2,285, forward strand.
TTTTATACTGTCGGGATTTTTTCCATCATGCTAGATTGACTCTACTACTTGGTTCGGCAAAACATATATTCGAAATTGTCTCCCAGACTCAGATTCAGGGCGGTTCGCCGAACTTTTTTTTCGGTGCGGTCTAATGTACGCACATACAAATGTATGTATAAATAAGCAAAATATTTGTGCATATAACAAATGGAAAATATCTATATGTATGTATCTACACATGTTTATCACTACAAGTACATATAGGAGTAACATGGAGCAAAAATAGTTCATGCAGCGACAAATATATCTAATGTACACACATATGCATGTACTTACACACTATGTAGGTTCTTACTCTGCGTATCCATGCACATTTTGCGCTCAAAAGTATTACCTTTACCTCTGTACATACATATACTATTCGTTGTTGGCAGTTGGATTAATTTTGAAATATGGCTAATAGATTGCGGTTAGGGTAGGCCATAAGCGTCAAACAGCAACTGCTGTAACAACGCTAACAGCAACCAACAACAACAACAACAACTGCAAAACAGGAATGCCAACAAATAAATTACAAAGGAAAGCATTAGCAGCATCAGTATTTATCAGCCATAGCAGCAACGACTGTAGCAAAAGCCCAGACAGCAGCCTAATACAGTAAAAATAGCTACAACAGCAGTCGCCAAAAGAGCTGCAACAAACAACACAAACACAAAAAAAAAGAAACAGCAATTGTTGCAAGCACACTCAGACTCGGAGTACAAAAGCAGCTATTAAGGCAACGTTTATTGTGTACTTAAAACATTTTAGCGTTGCGGTAAAGTGCCGCTAACTGTAATATCTATGTCTGTTGTAAGCTTTACTACTTTACTATGCAAATGGCTATATACATATATGTATGTATGTATGTAGGTATGTTTATGCCAGTATTGTAGTGTGCATATTTTTGATTTATTGGCAAAGCGTTAATATGGAAAATGATATTGCGGCAATATAACGAGCGGCAAACTTGCATACGTGCATACACTGTACTACTTTTGTAGCAGTTTTTTAATAATGTTGTTAACTGAGCTGCTGTCGCTGCAACTACTGTATCTGTCACAAACACACGAACATACTACTTACATAGATACATATGCGCGCGAAATTGGCTATGAGCAAATGGTAATTTTACAAGCGCAACCGCATTAGGATATTTCATAAATCAAAGAAATTGATTATGCTCCTCGTTGTTCCGCGGCAAAGACTAGTGTAGGTAGATATGAATTGTTCAGCTGATTTTTACAAAAAAAGTTCATTGAAGAGAAAACAACCATTCTTGTTAAAAAATTAAAAGAGGACCGGCAGCTTTAGGGAAATTTTGAGCAAAAAAAGGGGTTCATATTCATAACATCAGCTCCACATGCATTGAATGCTTTCAGGGCTGAAAGATTTTTTATTAGCTCATGTGACTTGTCCAAGCCTATTTTACTACCCTCCATTAAGTCTAAGTTGTGAAGTACTTTCGATCCATAATTTTACTATCAATAGTATTCGCCATCGCCAAGCCGGTACATTTTCTCACGAAACCGACTCTTCAATTCCTGCCTTTATTGAGTTCGAAATAGCTGACGATATGGTACCTAAGTGTTAATGCTACTTCTTTCTGTTGGTACTGTAACGTCCTAACCTTTTTGGCCAAGTTTAATTAAAAATGCTGCATTTAAATATTGTGTCAAATGTAGCCGAGTCCTTCTCTACTTGGTCTTCCTCTGTAGAGGAGGCTATCTTGTCTCTCTCCTACCTCTCTACCTCTCTCTCCTATCCCTAATTCCGCTTCAAATACTCTCGGATATCGCATTTGTGTCCATATGGAAGGTGAGTCCAAGCCA
>NW_016188433.1:0-4136 GCF_001687245.7 Rhagoletis zephyria
ACAACAATCTAAAACTACAACAATAGCAACCACAAGCGCAACCGCAAACTTGTTAACAATACAAGTGTAACTCGAAGTGCATAGCCCAAACAACATCGCTCACTATTTTTCTACCGCCCCTACCACAGCTGTTTGCCCACGTACAACGGCAGCGTAAAGCTAAAAATACCTTCGTCTGTCTAACGAGCTGCATTGCTGTATGTAAGTAAATAGTTTTGAATGTATGTATTTGAGTTTGTGTGTGAAACACATCTAACACACAAAATGCAATAAAAGCAACAGTAACAACAACAATGGTTGCGTCTTCGAAGCAGTGTGAAAGGGGTAAAAGTAGTTGTCTGGCACATTTTTTGGCTCGTTGCCAGGTAATGGCTCTCATTGTCACACGTACACATGCATACATATTTCAAATTAGATGCAACACATTTCTGTGCATGTGCTTAACTCAAAAGGGTTTCTCCGTCAGCTTGTTAGCTATCACACGCGAATACGAGGGCTCCTCTCATATTCTCATTTGATGTGCATTCTAAGTTTTAATGCTTGTCTGTTTAACACCATTTAAGCATTGATGAAGAAAACTATGTAAAACTGTAATGCGCCATCTACACAACCGGAGATTTGAGTAGCCCCTCGCTGCTTGGAGAAAATAAGCAATGACCGAATACAATTTGGGCAAGAAAATATCAACAAGTTAAAAATGGAAAAATAGTTCTAATTTTATAATGGTTGTTTAATATCTTTTAACTATTTGAATTTTAATAATAAGTATAGCTTTATTTGTATATACAGTTAAAGAAAACACATGACAATTTAAAAAAATATCAATATTTAAAAAACGGTGATCCTTTAATAGGAAAAACGTTTGCTTATCAGGGAGCTCAGCCCCACCTACCTTCTCCTTAAGTTTGTCATGTTATTTCTGAGACACCCTGTATATCTTTAATTTCATCTGATGTTTAGAGACTTATTATATGTATTTTTTATTTTAGGATTATTTCATTTAAATTTTAGGACCTAATTTTTTTGAAATTTATTTATTAGTTAATTTTTTTTGAGTTGTTATTTTCGTAAAAAGAAAGACAAAATTGTAATATCATTTAATTTGGGAAACACTTTTTTCCTTTTTTTGATTTAATTATTTTCTTTATTTATTTATTTTTTAATTAGTGTGTTCAATTTGTTTTTGTTATTTATGGCCTTATAACAATTATATTAAACAATTTTATTGAGCTTGAGTGTTTAGTGAAAATTTTTGTGGAAAAAACCGCCATTTACAATTTGTTTTTTTATTGTTTTAAAGAGAAAAATATATACGTGTATTTTACATTTTATTGCTAAAAGATAAACATAATAACGCTAGGACCTGCGCGTTAGCAGATTTTTCAGTTAGTCTTTTAAAAGGCAGAAAATAGCTTTCAAGATATTTGTCAAAATTGACAATTGTCTTACGACGCGAGTCTTTATTCAGGAGACGTAAAATTAAGGTAATCATACCGCCTGTCTAATATGTATTTATTTATTCAATCGTTCTTTCGAAACTAACCGTAAGTTTTCAAATCAAACAAACTACCATTTAATTTAAAATTTCGTCGACCTGATAGGACGAGATGCAGACCCGAAATTGATATATTGCGGATATCCAAATTTATTATATTTATTGCTTGTCTCAGGCCAAGAAGATCTCTCGCTAGTCGTCTTGGATGGTTCATTAACCGTGCTGAGTAACTGGTGCTTAGCTTTCTTATGGCATAATGAACCGTATTTACATTAAGATCTTTGTGGATATTCGTATTTTTATGAACCACGGGGCCCCGCATTTGCCACGCAGAATTTTTCACTAGTGATGGAAAACAATCGATGGGGCTAACGATAGTATCGATTATGGTTTTTGTAGTTACAAAATGGGTTATTTAAGAATAAGACTTTTTTCTGGCTTTCGTTATCTTATATAGTAAAAGAAGAAATGCATAAATTTGCAGGCATTAAGAGCGTCAGGACTCAATGTAGACAAGTCAAGAATCCTATTTTTTACTTTAATTATAAAGTCCCCTCCATATAAAACATTTCTTGGAACTCTTATGTGAGAGAAAGCATAGTCCTAAAATTTCCTTGCTAGTAGCCATTAAGCACTAGCCATCTGGGTTTATCAAGTTAATAGAAAACTAAGAATTGGATATGCTATAAATACGAGTTATTAACACAGCATTGCATTCCGTATAAACAAAGAAACTACCAGACACAATTGACAATTGAGTGACGGATGGTCACCGTAGTTATTATACGAAACATGAATTTTTGTGTGACGAGTTCCTCGTTACGGCTGACGCAATGACACTTTTATTAATTAGTAGGCAAGCTTTTATTAAAATTTCGTTAATTTTAACGACCAGGGGAAGTCCTGCTACCAAGTGTAACCAATACTCCCAAACTACTAATAAATTTTCACCATATTTCAAAAACCACAATCTGTTATTCTTATATTTCGGAACAAAGTATTTGATATTAATTGTTTTTTTGTTTGCGAATTGTAAGCCGCTTTGTTTGAATTATTTTCGATAAGAAGACTATTTTCAAGGGCATATACCTGTGCATCTGTTTAATATCGCTTTGCAATGTATATAAATAAAATAAAATTTGTGTGTTTTATGTAAAAGCACAAGACTTCTTGAATAGTTGCATCAAAAAATTTATGGGCGCACAAAAAGCTAGTGTAGAAGTGTGAAGCCTATACTAAAGACATCCATGCACATTACGAACACGATCATCATCATGTTCATCAAGTATTTAGTATAAATTAAAACACATTCCCCTATACCCTTGTTTACATTGCACATACATATGTAGTTCAAACAATCGAAGCACTGCAGCTGCAGCAGTTGAAAGTGAATATGTACAACAAGATTTTTCAATTTATTCAAATTGCAAAATTTGATTTTGCCAATTATTCCAAATTAACGTTTTCATTTTCACAAATTCGCAATAATTGTTCCTACAATATTGATTACGTGTTCAATTTACCTGTGTTTATAATAGCCTGAAAGCTAAATAGTTACGTGCATATACATATATATATATATATGTCCACTGTTGGACACATCATTTTGGGCCAAAATCAAAATAATGTTGTTTGGCGCTTATGTTTATTTATTTATTTCATAATCAATTAAAGTACAGTTCATTCCTCAAAAATACTATAAAAACATAAGCATAAAACTTTGTAGAAAAATGAAAACAAAATTTATAAAATTTTCATCCAAATTTCGAACTTTTTTCTCAGTACTGCTAAAATTTCTTGTCGACTCATCTAGCATTCGCTCTCTTTGATTTGATCCAGTCGATAAAGACTGTATCCTAGGCCTATCGTCATATAACACAGGCCAAGAAAAATACAAAAAGATTTTGGTGCGCGAAATGCTAAACCAGTTTTTGATCGACTTTTTGGTGCTGATTAAGAATCCGTAAGTTATTTTGAGAAAAACGAGTTAAAAGTTTCAAAAAATCGGGATTTTTGCAGCACTTTAGAGGCTCTAGCAAAGAAAGAAAAGATGATAGAATATTTTACTCATGCTTAAATTAATGCTAGAACTCTCAACTACACAGAGAAAATGATACAGGTAAAACGCAAGTTTTTAAAAGAAATTGTAAAATAAAAGTTTTTGAAATAATTTTACTGCATACAAAATAAAAAATACAGTATTTGTATTTACGACTTTAAAACGAAACATTCGCAAAACAAAAACGATCGTTATAATATATTCACTTATTTACTGAGGAGAACAGACAAAATTAAAGAAATAACGGAAAAAATGCGTATTTTCAAAAGTAAAATGAAACATTTCAGGATTTTCTCCCAACGAATTGTAGTGCGACACATTTTTCAACAAGTAAAATAAAACTATACACTTTTAAAATAAAAAATTTAATTTATTTTCAGTCAATTAAGTATGAAAAATATTTAAAACTAAAATGTTTTGCATTAGAATTTAAGAAGCTACCTAGCTATAATGAAAAACATTTCATATGTTTGCATCATTTGTCGAAAAAATTGTGTTGATACAAATAAGTTACTTCAAATCTTCAAAAAAGTTAATGAAGTATATACAAACAATACCGCCATTCTAACCACCTAACTACAT
>NW_016188434.1:0-4136 GCF_001687245.7 Rhagoletis zephyria
AAAAGTGCAGATTGGTGAAACAGTAATGCAAATTAAAAATAGACTGTGCAGATTGCAAACCAATTTTCCATCAAGCACAGGCACACATTGTACATACAAAGCTCACTTTTAAAGGCACGCAGCAAACGCAACCAACTCAATGATGAGGTGTTAAAAACTTGCGCGGCGCGGCGCGGCGCCAATTTGTGCAATGCGCTTGAAGGATACACGAGAGTGGAATGGGCGGCATGTTGCAAACGAATGACTGCACGTTAATTTGCTGTGCGCACTTTTTCATTAAAAGTCAGCTCTTCGCAAAGGCAGCAGTTGACAGTATGCAAAAAGAAGAGCGTAGAAATTAGCAGCGTGAGAATAAGTGTAAAATTACAGCTAATTTTTAATTTTCGTTTTTTTTTCCACTCGAATCGTGTAAAACACCTGTCTCTTGGTGGCTAATGGCAATTTGTTTGTTTTACAGTTTTTATCATTTTGCTCTCGCCTATCTTATTTCGCACACGTAATTTTCGTCCTTTTATTTTCAGCTGAAATTAATTAAATGGGCGAATTTGTTGACATTCAAGAAAAAAAATGTGTGTCAACATGTCCAGGCGATTCCGGCAACGGAGTACTTTTTCGGTATGATTTGAACGTGGGTATGTGGGCTCCTATGAAAGGGTACATGCGCATGTAAATAGGTGCCTTCTTTGACGTCGTATTAAGCTTTGAATGGAAACCACATTGCCCTTATTTAACTTACTTCTACTATTCTATGGCACGCTCGCGTGAGACTCGGCAAAGAATCGTAATTTTACTGCTGAAAAAGGATATCGTGAAGAACTGGAAGGGTTGTGGCCAACGACTTGGCACCTATTGTTAGAAGACAGCTCTTACGTATACTATATGAACTGTTGCAAATACAGTCCGTTATTTTTAGCGTTATGTTAAGTTCGAACACTAATTTTAGAATTAAAAGAACGCCAAAGATAATGATTAAGTATACGAGTATTTATGTGACTTTGTTTGACCGTTTGCTTATCCGGCGCTTAAGGCCAGTAAGTACTAACTAATGATATTTTACTGAATTTTTAGAGACCTTTGAGGGCTTCGGTATTTATTAAAACAGTTTTTTTATACTTTTTGGAACTTTTGGCATCTAGTGACACTTTTTTGAATTTTTCAGGACTTCTTGGAGCTTCCGGGATCCATTTACTTATATCTCAATTTTTCGATATTCTGTTTTAGCTTTCGCAATACATTTAGATCGTTATGAATTTTACGGGACTTACAGGAACTTAGATCTCGATACTAATTGAAAATGTGCGCTATTTTCGGAATTTTTTCAAGTTGTTTGGGAATTTTACGGGATTATCAGAATGTTCAAAATTTAATTTTCTTCTCCTTTTAGATATCTGGGATTTTCATTTGTTCAATTTTTATAAGTTATTAATTCACTTTAGTTATTCCTACAGGTTGCAGCCATATCTACTTAATTCAGACAGGTGGTAACTCTACTTACTTATGTTTGGAATACGTTGCGGCCGCTGTGGCTGAGTGGTTAGAGGTTAAATTAGAAAATTGATTCTAACAGCGGTCGACCCTCGGGAGGCAATGGCGAATTTTAATTAATGATAGTTGGCAACGCTATTAATGTATATGTTTTTTGGAAATTTTTTCTTACCTTGTCTTATGTGATGCGATAGATAAGTTTCTTGTTTTTAAGCAAGATAAGAGTTCAATACATCGAAATGTTCACCTTCTTACGAAGTTATTAAAGTCTAGGAAAGCGTGCCGCTACCTTAGGGTGCTGACATCTACTTTTACGTCATCGATACAGACTCCCGGTCCGCATTATGTATACTCGCAACATCAAAATGAAACAAATTTATTACTTGTGAAAAATCATAAGCACATTAATACAAAATCCCCGCATGCCATAATTTAAAAATTCGCCTTTAAACTTTATTCCACGTTTTAGCTTAAATAGCAGCACTTGATTGTGTCTCATCGCCAGCAAAATAACGTTGTTTTTTTCAAAGAGCAGTTTTGCCACGTAAAAAAATGTCTGAGCGTCAACAACCGGCCAAGAAGCACACAAGCAATGGTGGCGAAAGCAAACCATGAGCAAACCTGATGGTCAGATGTACAAAAATGCATGTTGGTATATCCTATTTAATTATGTATGTATTTGTGCATATATGTATGTATATGTACGCGTTTGTAAGCATGTTTATTAAGTGCGAATTCCATGCTCGCGGTGGAGTGACATTTGTGTTGGCTACTGAGTATCCAGAGCCTCCAGAGACGATATCCCACAGCGTAGTATGGGGCTGTAGATACGAATTCCATTTCACCACCACCACAGGCATACATACACACATACACACGTCTAGATACTCATTACATTGGCGACAGCGACGCGTACATTCATTTTGAATTCGCAGCAATTTAAATGCCGTTGAAGCACATAAATCTTCAACTGTCAACATATTTTACGATTGCGTATACGCCGTGTGGTGCATACCAAGAGGCGAACACTTAAATGTATGTATGTGTGTGAACATGTACCATCGCGTGTTTCCCAAATGCCTGTTTGAAAATGGCCATGAATTTGTAAATTGTATATATATATATTTACATTTAAAATACATGCAGTTTGCGAATATTACACACATATGCATATATAGTGAATGGACATGCAAAAGTATATTTTTCTAGGCTGGCTCCTAAATTGAGCTGGTCAAAAATTCATGAGCATTCGCTAAAAGCTTATTCATTCATTGCCTTGCAAACTTAAATGCGCACATGCACATATGTACATACATACATACATCAAAGCGCAAATTATCAAGAGGCAAATAAATTAATAAAACACTGCGTATTTCATATTCGAAAGTATTTTTTTATTGCCAACATATGCATTAGGCTGGGTCGATTTTGTATGGGGGAAAATAAAAGTCATTTGACCGCTGTGTAATAGTAATATTATAATGTCTTAGGTCTCAGCCAATTGTTATTGGCCACGAAAGATCAATTTAAAACTTATCTTTAGCCCGCGCAATTGAATCAAAGTGTATGAATTTTGAAAATGAAAATTTGGCTTGTAATATCTATGGAATGCGTTATTGTTATAAACAGGACGATATATCAAATTAAGGGCTATTAAATTTAGAACCTCACGTTCAGTTATAATTTTTCAATAAGTCTACACGTTTTTAAGATATTAAAATAAAAAATAAGAAAACTATGATTTTCCCTTATGAATTTTCAATTCTTCATTACTTCAGCAACCAAGTGAAAAATACAAAAAAGTTGGACGAGATTTATTTCAAACCTTTTAATGTTTATATAATATTAAAATGACCATGGACTTGGTCACGCCGATTTGGTCAGTTTTCAAGATCGTGGTGAATGAATGTATTGTCAAAGATTAGGAATCGTTCGACAAGTTAATAGTAGTTTCAAACATATAAGTATTTACATACATTACAATTAGGGTGAGAAACGCCCATTTTAAGTCCATTTTTGCAGTCTTGAAAACTGGTGCGGAATGGTTTCATTAGTCGCCGCAGAAGCACATTTTTCGCGGTTTCTAAATTTGCCGTTATATGAAAGTAGGGGACGTGCAATAAGTGTTTAGATATACATAAATATTTTAGTTAATTCCATTATGTGAAAAAGTGTCTGTAGGTAATTGCAATAGTTTTCAACATATCCTGGGAAATCCTTTTGAGGACTCTACAATTGGACGATATTGCTTTGCATTCAGCTTGAGCGAAAAAAGTCACTCGCANGTTCTTTTATTTAAAGGTTATTTATACAATTGAAGAGAAATTTTTTTAGAAAAAAACTGGAAATCCACTTAAGCTTTTCGATATAACTTTGGTAAAAGTTACTCGATCGGTGCGTAATAATTAACAAATTGAAGGCGAGACTTAATGTTACTGATTCTTGATAATAATATGACTAAAATAGTTCAGATTATAAGCAAATTATTTTAAAATAAAAAAAAATCTTGAACAAAATTTTTTATCATTTTCTTATATTTGCAATTTTTATATTGTAGTCATAAACATAAGTAAACCAATTAGTGTGTCTAGAAGTTGTGCCAGTTCAGTGTTTCCATACTAATTTGCATAAACAAAATTTTTCCGCGATGA
>NW_016188435.1:0-4136 GCF_001687245.7 Rhagoletis zephyria
AGTAGTCCCTCTGGTGTTACCAGTGGACAGCCAACTGCTGTGGTCGACAGCGGCGATGCTGACAGAAAAGTTCTTTGGCTAGATGCGCCTACAAAGCAGCTGCTAGCCAGAGTTGAAAGAGCTGCGTCCAAAGGTTCAGCTCCCTATCTCGAAAATAGGGCTTTCATAATCAATAAAAAATTCCATATCTTCTATGTACTATATATAAAATAATAGCCGTTTTCGTTGTTCGGAGTTAACTCAAAAACTACTGCATAGATTTCAGTAAAATTTTCAGAGCTTATACCCTGCATATATGGTCCTATTATAGGCTACCAAAAAAACTCGCTAGGGGCGGCGCTGGGGTCGAGTTATTTATACAAGTCGTATTTATGAACCGATTTCGTTCAAATTCAAAACGTGCGCTACCTCAATAATGAGAAATACGCTCTGGAGTCGATTTATTTATAAAAATCGTATTTATGAACCGACTGCGTTCAAATTCAAAACGTACGGTACCTCCATAATGAGAAATACGTATGAGAAAAATAGACCCGCTAGGTGGCGCTGGAGTCGAGTTATTTATAAAAATCGTATTTATGGACCGATTTCTTTTAAACTCGAAATGTAAGCTACCAGCATGATGAAAAATACGTTTACCAAAAATTAAACCGCTAGGTGGTGCAGGAGTCGAGTTATTTATAAAAGTTGTATTTATGAACCGATTTTGTTAATGCAAATTCGAAATGTTTGTTACTTTCATGATGATTTTTTATTTATTTTTTTGTGAGGAGGATTCCGCTCTTTAGTCGTTTAAATTTAAACTAAAAATGTTTACGTTTTTTAAATTTTAATATTTTAATAGGCTTGTCCGATCGCGCATCCTTTAGTGCAAATAAAACAAAGTTATTCCACTATTGTTGCCCAACGTTTCGCTATACTCATTAGCATCTTCAGGGGCTGGTTGTTTATTTTCACTGTATCAACAATAAGTACAAAAATTACAAATATGCATTAACGTTTGACAAAAATTACATAAGGAACATACATACATGTATGACGTGCATATGAACATAAAAGTGGCAAATGAATTATACTATTTTACTACTTACACAAATTTCTATTATAACATATTTAATTAAACTTAATTTTACTTCGGGACCATCTATTGTGGTAGTCTGGTCAATACTGGTACATAATTGCTAAAATTTGTCATAAACATAAAATGTATGCAGTAGCAATGTCATCGGTGTCTTCTTTCTTGTTTATTGTTTTTTCTCTTTTTTCCATTATTCTTAGGCTCTCCAGTGTATACCTTGTCTTTCCCCTTTTTTTCTTGTCTATTATTATTGTGTTTTTGCAAAGTCAGCTGTGTGCCCACTAGTAGTTATGTGTTGTGATAGTGCTGTATTGGTTTTGTGTGTTTTTTATGTCTGCCTGGTGTTCTTCTAGCCGAACGCCGAGAGCGCGTTTTGTTGTTCCTATATATATTTTGTTACAGGCTTCGTTTTCTTTGCCTTTACATGTTATTTCGTAAACTACGTTGTTCTGTTGTTTGGTGTCTATAGGGCTTTTTGTTTTTGTGTAAATCGTGGATAAAGTGTTATTGGACTTGTAGGCGAGAGTGATATTTTGTTTTCTAGCCAAGTCGCGATCGAGGTTTTCGGATAGTTTGGGGATGTATGTTATGCTGTGGTATTGTTTTTTCGTGTCTGTTGTTTTTTTTTAGATGTTGCTCTATTTTGAGGGCTGGTTATTTCCATTACTTTCTGTTGTATGAGTTCGCGTATTTGGTAGTTGGGGTAATTGCTGCTTTTTAGTATTTTTCTTATTTTGTCTATGTTTGCGTCATGGAATCGTTGGTGGCTTAAAGTGAGTATTTTATGTATTAGGTTTTGGTACTCACTTAAGCCACCAACGATTTCATGACGGTTTAATGTACAAATATATGTACTTATCGATACCTCAACTGAACATATATTGAAAATATTTGAGATAGGGCGTATTGAATCGGCAGTTGAGATAGGGCATTTTCGAACTGGGTGCAGAGATAGGTCGATCTTCCACTCAGGTGTCGCAAAAGGTATCTCACAAATAACGCCCGAAAGTTGCTTTCGCTTTATTGCATATAAAAGGATTAAAAATTATCGATATAAGAAGGTATCGGTACATTCGGTTCACTCATATAAGTAGTATCAAAATAGCGATTTGAGTAAACTCATTTGAGTAGGTATCGATACTTTGATGGTGTCGGAACGTCCCTAAATATAATCACAAACTTAATTTAATTGACATTCAATTAAGTGTATTCAAGCATAACCAATCGCACTTTTTTGGAAGGTTTTCCACTAAAAAAATTAAAACTTTTTGTCATTGCTGCCAAAAAATTAAGAAATCTGAGACGCCACGCTTTACAATTTCATACAGTTCTCTGTTCATTTCACATATCTCTGGAAACGCGCACGTAAACTTTCTGAAATTTGGCACAGCTTTATATGTTATCAATATCGTACTTATGGCGAAAAGTGGTAATTATTGAAAAGGCTGGATCGATATACATTTACGTAAACGCGCAAGGGAAGCTGTGGTCGGTAGCTCGTCGTTTTCAATGTGTTCAGAACTTATCATTCGATTGGGAACCATTTTCTCCTAGGTTTTTAAATCCCATTGAACCATTGTAACTTTGTGTTTAAATTTTAGTAAAGGGTAAAATTTATGTGAAAATGTTGAAGAATTTTTTTTTTTAATTTCTCACAAAGAATGGAGCTTTGATTTACGAGTTTCGCTATAGACTGTCCTATCTGCATAAAATGATAGCCGTTTTCGTTGTTCGGACTAAACTCAAAAACCACTGAATAGAGTTCCGTCAGATTGTCGGAAGCTATCTTACATACGTATATGGTCCTATTACATGCTACTAGACAACTCGCTAGGTGGTGCTGGAGTAGAGTTTTTTATAAAAATCGTATTTATTAACCGATTTCGTTCAAATTTTAAATGTGAACTATGTACCTGTATGAGGGAAACTTCTTTTTATAAAAATTTACCCGATGAGTGCCGTTGGAGTTGAGGTTGAAATTCATAACTCGTATCAAAGAACATAAATCTATAAGAAGCGACAACTCGAACTCATTTTTCGAAAAATGACACTGAAGATGGCACAACGCCGAAACCAAATTTGACAAGGGATGACGGAAAATCGTTCCACATTATATCACATAAAATGTATCATTGCCTCCTTTGTGATGCCGAGTATTCTAAATGATACTTGATTGGCTGTTCCTTGGTCGCATACAGTAGCTTTAACTTGTAGTCCAATACTCTGCATAACTTCTATGTTGGTCTTAATAAGTTGCACAAGGTCATTTCCGCGAATCGTTGATTGTGCTATATAAAATATGACAAAACATATTTCCACTTGCTGCAAATACCTCTGACCATGAAAAATAGGCATTTGTCTCCGATCAGCATTTCTCGTTCATTTTGCACTTTATCTATAAATCCGTCAATAACATCTGTGAATTGGTTATACGTCAGATCTCTTTTTATTCCAATTTCGTCCCATGTCATTTGGCATATGCGATGGCTCCCTGGAATTGACCCAGCTCATCTCGCATGAATCCATTTGCCTTGCTGCACATATAGCATACATTTTGAGCCAATGATTTCTTCTCTTGTTTGTGTTTAGTATTTCTAACATGCACAATCATTTTCGCGAATATTATTGCGTCTTCGCTTGCTCTAACTTGAGGGATTATCTAATTTTTTTTTCCAAAAACTCGTTTCTTTCTTTAAGCGTTTCATTACTCTGCTTAAGCTCCTTGATTATTTTTTCTAATTTGCTCGCATTCCTTTGATATGCTCGAGCTTGCTCCGCAAAACGTTGGTGGTCACAGACTAGCTCAACATCGTCCAAACCCTCGTCACTATGCGGTAATTCAAGCCGTTGCCGTTTTTCTCCCAGATCGGAATAGTTCTGGAACTCGTCAAACATGATGTCATTGTCTTCCGTAATTTCAGGAACTTACAAGTATGTCCGTTTTATTGGGGGAACTTTCCATACTAGCATTATCAGTGTCTGTTTGCTCCAAATTATATTTTGACATAGCGCCCTCCAAGAGCCGTTTTTTTGAAATATATTTCCGGTCGAATTGTCG
>NW_016188436.1:0-4136 GCF_001687245.7 Rhagoletis zephyria
CCGCACCACATACCTATTGCCAATTTTTTACATATTTTTTTGGTTATTTAATTTTTTACAAAAATAATATTGAATTCTAGTAGCATAAAGTACAAGTTTCAAACGTCTAAAAATTACCATTAATTTTTTGGATTTTTTTGTCGAAGATGTTATGGTTTTCTTTCATATAAAAATAGATTGGCACAAAAAAACATCTAAAAAGCAGCCGTAATTTTTAGCCATTTCGCACTAGAATTGAATGGGCTACACTCAGAATCTTTCTAGGAAATCGAAGTTTTTACGAAAGCTTGTTGGATTCTTTCTCAATGTTGCACAGAGTTTGAAACTTGGATTTACGGATTATGCCCACTTTCAAAAATCTATGCCTGAACATATGTACATGTCCAATTTTGTCATGGGTAAAATTTCCAGTTTTCATGAAATCAACACTTTATGCCCGATTTTGGGATGGCCAAAAAATTTGTGTACGATCTTTAAACGCAACACAATTTTTCCCCGTTTTCTAACGAAATTTTTAGGGCTTATCAAAAACTGAAGTTTTTTATGACCAAAAATTTATGTCCAACTTTAAATTACCAAAAGTTGGTTTTATGTCACAAAAATTACTGGCCAGAAATTTACGGTGGCGAAAATGTAAATAAGAAAGAGATATTTTCGAAAGATTTAGGTATTTTTCTGTGTTGAAAAAATGTTTGTTATTTTCTTGTAAAAAAACCCGCAAATCAAAATCTTAAATTTTGTAGAAGATTTATAAAAATTCGACGAACTTCAGTAAATGCTCATCAAAATTTGAAAATTTTTAATCAGATTTTTTGAAAATTGTTTTGAGTATGCAGTTTTGTAAATTTTAGTATCTATGCTAAAGAGCAAGTTTGAAATTACTAGGACTTACCTTGTTGCTAGGATTGCATACAAAGTATGTTTGACAATTTTTTTGTGTAAAGAAAATGAGCAACACCATCAAAAAAAAATTGCCAAAAATCAACTGTAGGTCCTAGCTACTTAAAACTTGCACTTTAACTTACTAAAACTGCATACTGAGAACGTTTCGAAGATCTAATCAAAAAGCTCAAAATTTATTTATTCACAAGCCACACATTCGTTAAAAAATAAAAAACATTAGATTATGTCTCTTACCTATTAATATTTATGCCACTGTATGTACGTCTATATTTCCACTGTTCAAATTAATAGCCAAGAATTTTCAGTTTTCATAAAATCAATTTGGGATTACCAAAAATTGTTGTCCAATCTTTAAATGACCGCACAAATTGTTCCGTTTTGTTACGAAATTTTTACTACATCAAAAATTTTAATTTAAAAATTTATGTAGATTTTTTGATGACCAAAATTTTGGTCTAGCTTTAAATTATCAAAAGTTTGTTTTATGTTACCGAAATTTTTTCCCCAGGGCGAAATTTATGTCCACTTTTCAAATTACCAAAAATGCATACCTTGTTTATAATTGACTATAATTTTATTTCGAGTTTTGGGATGAACCAAAATTTAAGTCCAGTTTTCAAAAACCAAAAATGTATGACTAGCTTTGAGTTGACCAAAAATTTTAGTCCATCCAATATTTTTATTTTAAAATTTGTTTCCAATTGTTGATGACCAAAAATTGTTGTTTATAAATGACTATCAATGTATGCCCACTTGTGGGTGAACTAAAACGTAAGTCTAGTTTTCAAATACTAAATATAAATTTCACTTAAGTATATCCAATATTTGTGTTCACTTTTTGATGACCAAAAGTTTATATCTAGCTTTAAATTAACAAAAGTTTATTTTATATTACTGAAATTTTTTCCACCCAGAACTGTATGAATGTCCACTTTTAACATTACCAAAAAAGTATACATTGTTTATAAATGAGTATTCCTCTATGCCCAGTTTTGGGTTGAACTAAAATTTAAGTCCAATTTTCAAAAACCAAAAATATGTGGCTAGCTTAGGGATGACCAGAAACTTCACTAATATTTTAGTTTTAAAATTTGTGACCATTTTTTTTATGACCAAATATTTATGTCTAGCTTTAAATTAACAAAACTAGGTTTGTGTTACCGAAATTTTTTCCCAGCCAGAAATGTATGCCCACTTTTTTGAATTTTTGAATGGTCTAAAATGTGTACCTTGTTTTTAAATTAACAAATTAACGTCTTTATGAAATAAGTTGTAGATATTGGGAATGGGGTTTAATCAAATTGCGATTGGAATTCATCATCGAAAGAGGTGGGTGTATAAAGAAGTGAAAAATTTCTTTGTTAAAATAAAAATCACATCGACATTGAAAGCAATGGATGAGCTTGAACTTCACCTCCAAAATGTTTCCATTATAAGCACAGCGGCAACTGATATGACAACGTTGGCATATAAAGCTCATAGGCGTCGATGTACACACACATGTACATACCTATGTAGGTATCAGTGGCGTAGCCAGGATTTGGCGAAGGGGGTGGCTTAAAAAAAAATTTGCAAAAAAGCTAGGCAAAATGTTGAGATTCCAGTCGCTACGCGAAAAAAGGCACCGTTTTCGATTAAGGGATTTTTAGTTTTATGTTTACAAAAAATGCTACAAGACTGCGCTTATTATGTAAAAAAAAGTTTTTAATCGCGACCTAAGCATTTTACAACGCTAATACATAGAGAAAAAATTTAAATTTTATAAGTTTCGCATCTTTCGCGTAACCAAAACTGACACCATAAATTCATCAATAAATGCCCGTACTTAGTACTATTTTTTCCCAAAATCACACTGGCAGTTTATTATACTAAATTTTAATAGGTCATAAAAAGAGTGAAATTTTGTTGAATTTTCATAGTTTTTGTACTGAGTTTGAACAGGCTTGTTTTTTTTAGGTAATGGGCAACACTTTTATAAAAAAAAAGTATTAAAATTTCACGTCACTGTGTGCTCTGGTTAAATTAATGAGCTTGCACCTAGTATTTTCAGACCGTCTGAATTCGGATTTTTATGGACGGGAGAGAGAAGGGAGTAGAGTTTTAGCGCATCAATCTCAAACCGGGAAAATTACGGTATTANTCATATTACGGTATTATTTCGGTCAGATATTTTATTGCTACCAGAACCAATGTGTACACATAGCTCGAATCTAGTTTTATCACCTGAAAAGCCCACTGTGTTTCGTAAAAGGTCTGAAAAGACTAGTATGTATAGGCTCAATATTCAAATCCATAATCCATCAACCGATAATTTTATATATTCATTAAAAGATAATTTGTCATCTATCTGAAATAAAAAAAAATTTTAAATCAGAAGGATAAAATAGTATTGTGTTATTAATTCAAAAGTAAATAATTGTAGTTCAATGAAGAATCCCCCTCCGCCGCCACCTCTCCCCCCCTGGCTCCGCCATTGGTAGGTATGTATGTATGAATGAATGCGTTTCCGAGGTAGGTGTGGTAGTAGATGGGCGAACAGCGAGCGTGAGCTCGTATTAAAAGCAAAATTACAAACTTTTCCGCTTATCATTGCCAGTTTTAATGGCAATCATAAATTGTAGTAGGAATATTGTTTTTTACGATTTAGGTGCTAATACAATCAGGGTAGTCATATAAACACGTAAATGCCTCGTAACTGTGTAAACCTCGTAAATAAACCGGTTTTCCGTACAAAATTAAACAATTTTATGAGGTTTACACAGTTACGAGGCATTTACGTGTTTAGATGAATTTCCCAAATTATTGTTTATTTAATGCTTTTTTTGTAATGCTTAATTAATTAATATTAATGCTTTAAACTCAGCGGTGTACGGCGATTTTTTGTTCTGTACGGTCTAGTGTACATACATAATATTGAAGGCGCGCACATTTATGTCATGCCTGAAAAATGTCGTTGATCTAAATTAAAACAAACATTTTGTTTCAGATTTTTTTTTTAGTATTTTTATGTCTGCTGATTAGAAAGCACACGACATACAAATTTCGTAACCTTGAAAAATATAAGGGTCATTCCATACAATATTTACACCTCAATATTGTTTTCTGGGGTGAAATATATATTTTTACATTCTTAATCGAATAAAAGAAGACACCTATTTTTTTTATTTCCTCATGATATTCGAAGATCTCGAAAAAAAAATTCCCGAAATTTTGAACTCACGGAGAAGTATCTT
>NW_016188437.1:0-4135 GCF_001687245.7 Rhagoletis zephyria
CACATCAACAAATGTTTCTTCTTTTTAATTCAGAATTGACCACTGCCACACAAACGCATCCAAGGAATCATAAGAGAACATACACGCACAATGTCTAGCTGACATATCGAGTCAGCCAAGCGCACTGCACACAAGTTTCCATAGTTTATGGCAAACTTGGCAATCATTTTCATCTCGTTATCTTTAGCAGTCTATTTGCGGTGATGGTGCTGATGATGGTGGTGATTGTCTATCCTTTAAATGGACACGCTCGGCTTCTCTCTGGACACCGACTCCTCCACATGTCTCTGTGAACCGATCCTTGCGGCAGCGCCTGTCCACCAACAGCAGCAGCAGCAGTCAATTCAGTCCAACTCAAACCTAAATAAACTCAAACCGTCGTGTCTTTCACATTCGCTCAAAAACCACCACCACCACCACTACCCACCACTGGCCAGTCCTTCAAGTGACTTGTCACTTTCTTCAAACTTTACCCGCACAAGCACTTTGGATGAAAACGGAAATCACTTGGCACTGAGCTTACCGCCGCTGTCCATCGATAGTGGTGACCATCGCCGCCGCCGCCGTCTTTCAACGCACATTTTGATTAGTTACAGTGAACTAGACACTGAGGACGTCCAAGTAAAGTCAGTACTTCCCTGTCATCGTCACTATCACCGCCATCAGCATCAAGCACTGTCAATTGAGCAGTTCAGCGGAACCACCACCACCAGCAACAGCCAGTTTGACAGTAATCATCGAAGGAGCGCAGCAACACCGCAGCAATCGCTGCCGATTATTGAAGCGAAAATTAGCATTTCACTGTCCCCAACTGGCGACTGTGCTCAACTGCAGCACCGTTGCCGTTGTCAGCCAACAACGCTCACAATGAATCAGATCGACTACAGTGGTTCGCGGTCACTCTCCAGTGAGCCAATTGGCAAGGATGGCAATGTTACGATAGACAACAATAAATTGCTCATTAGACAGCAGCCAAGAAATGGTAAGAGAAGAGGCAGCACAGCAACGACAGCACAACTGGCCTCGCATTCAAATGAGACCAGCTCAGGAGAGGAAGCAACTACCACTACTACTGCAAATTACGATGGCAGTGGAAATACAAATACAAACAGAACAATCAGAGATCGAAACGTCACGAAGACGTCTACAAAGGCGACAAAGAGGGGAGAAAAGAGGCAATCTTCAATGCAAAGAGAGGAGCAGATTGGCAAGCAGCAAACTAATTACCAAGTGGACATGTCTGACAGCAACACCAGCAATGACACTAGTAGTGCTGCCGATGCTCCGGACAATTATAACGAGGCGCCCAATCTGCCCATGTACAAGGTGCCCAGAGACGGAGAAGGAGACAACAACAACAACAACAACAACAGCAATGGAGAAGATGACATGAATCGGAATCGACTGCTATCCGGGCATAAAATCTCTCTTCCGCTGATTATTTCACCGGTGTCAAGGCGGCCGCGGCAGCAGCAGCAGCAGAATTTCTTTCATGCAAATCAGGTCAACATAAATCAGAATGGCACTTCTCCTGCTGCTGCCGCTGCTGCCAGTAATTCCCCGAAAAAATCAACTCGTCGAAACCGCCCCTCTCCTCCAAACGGGGAGTACTTTACCACAATGGCAATGAAGCCCAGCTGCGAGCAGATTGCCGATTGCATCATCGCCGACAACATTCCTCAGCTGTACAAGTGGGTTCTGGATGGATTCGGCAGGCAGGTGTACTCCTGGCGGAATGCATTTGTCCTCGCGGACAGTTCCACGCGAATGCGAGACTTTATGACGCAGATACCCAAATATCAGGTAAGGTACAGAGGCAGTACTTGCTGACAACAACAAAAGGGGTTGAAAGGCAGGGAAACAACAGCCATTTCTATTTTCAACCTTTTTTGTTTTTGGCTTCTATTACATAGACTCACAGCTTTGTTAGTGTCTAGTAGGGCAGAACTAGTAAGCACCAAGCAGTGTACGTCGACAACAATTACCGACAAAGTGACAAAGCAGTGGGTACAGGCATACTGGGAAGAGTACACTGAAGAGGGAGGGAAAAACACGAGCACCCGGCAGCCAGCTAATTTGCATCTCAATAACCGCTCTACTGTTTGAATTGTCACCGAATTTGCAACTGTCTGTAGCTGTGTGTCTGTGCGTGTCTTCCCATTGTTTGCTCAAGCACTCTAACACCATCTTTCCCTCNACTCTAGTGTTTGAATTGTCAGCGAATTTGCAACTGTCTGTAGCTGTGTGTCTGTGCGTATCTTCCCATTGTTTGCTCAAGCACACTAA
Organism: Rhagoletis zephyria; assembly: GCF_001687245.7. Taxonomy (NCBI): domain Eukaryota; kingdom Metazoa; phylum Arthropoda; class Insecta; order Diptera; family Tephritidae; genus Rhagoletis; species Rhagoletis zephyria. The sequence continues at coordinate 2,287 of NW_016188437.1, forward strand.
CACCATCTTTCCCTCTCTGTGTCCTCTTCCAAGGCGACAATCGAAGCTCTTCACGGAGCGATTGCCATCGGTGAGCAGTGTGCCTCGACCATCGCCCCACTGATCGGCAGGCGCATTGAGCTGCTGCTCTCACGCGACTCTGCCGGTCAGAGCCCGCTGCACAAGGCCGTCCTCTACCAGCGAACCGACTCCATTCGACTGATTCTCAATCTGGCGCCCATTGCACTGCAGACATGTGACAACGTAAGTCAATTACTNCAGTGTGCCTCGACCATCGCCCCACTGATCGGCAGGCGCATTGAGCTGCTGCTCTCGCGCGACTCTGCCGGGCAGAGCCCGCTGCACAAGGCCGTCCTCTACCAGCGAACCGACTCCATTCGACTGATTCTCAATCTGGCGCCCATTGCACTGCAGACATGTGACAACGTAAGTCAATTACTGATCTCCTTTTTCTTCTTTTTCTGTCTTTGCTTTTTATTTTTATTCTTTTATGTGCACCGTAATCAGTCCGCTCAACATAACTGCACTGAGAACTTGAGGCTGCTGAAATGGCTGCTCACAGCAGCACATTTGCTGAATTGCACGATGTGTTCTTTAACTTTGTTTGCCTCGATTTGTGTGTGCGTGTGTTTGTTTGTCGACCATTTTTCTCAAAAAANTCTTTGCTTTTTATTTTTATTCTTTTATGTGCACCGTAATCAGTCCGCTCAACATAACTGCACTGAGAACTTGAGGCTGCTGAAATGGCTGCTCACAGCAGCACATTTGCTGAATTGCACGATGTGTTCTTTAACTTTGTTTGCCTCGATTTGTGTGTGCGTGTGTTTGTTTGTCGACCATTTTTCTCAAAAAAGAGAAAGAGAAGTTGACGCAAATCGCTCATTAGGGCCACTTATTTTTTGCTGTCTTGCAAATGCTGGCGTGTGAGTCTGTGTTTGTATTGTCAATTTTTATTACCACAAACACATTTTCTTTGCTAGTCGTTACTCTCGTTTTTGCTGCTGCTTTCACATATCAATGCTTTAGTTTGGCAATACTTTTGTCGTCAGTGCAAAGCTGCAAGTGGTGGTAGTTGTACAGTAAGTGCTGACTGCACAGTCAAATCAACGTAACCACAAAGTGTTTGGTGAAATAAAAGTGATGTACTTGTGTGTGCACCCACTACTGACTGGTAATAACTAAAGCTGCCTTTTTAATGGTATCGATGTGCGTGTTAAGAGCTCTTGAGTAAGGCAATTACGTTTTCTTTTGTTAATTGAGTTATTTCAATCTATTAAAAAAATGTTAAGTGTATTTAGTTTCACTTGTAGTGCATTATTTTGTTTTACAAGACAGCTAAAACGATGTCAATTATTAATGCACCAAAATTTGATGATTTGATTACACAATTTTGTCATTTCAGCACTACCTGAACATAGCAATGTCAATTGTAAACAAAATCTAACACAAAAATCTTTTTTAAGTTACTTTTTTGTGCTCATTGAGGCAAGTCGGTGAGTAGAGCTCAACTGGGACGTTGTTTTTTGGGACGTCACTATTTTTCTTTTTCTATTATTCTAATGACTTTATTACTTATTTGCACACAAGTAGTTCACATAAAGACAATCACACTATTGAAACCCCATATCCGGTTTTTCTTTCTTTAGGGAATTGCACGTGAACTTGACAGGCAAATGAATATTGCACAAAAAAGTAATTACAAAAAGCAGTATTTTTAAATGAACGGTTAGTAAAAACACAGTTTTGTTTAGCCCACCAATGCTTCTACCATTTTTGCTAATCAAGGTGAACCACTACTTCACGCCATTGATTGTGTTTCTCCCTTAAAAGCCAAATGGAAAGTTTGACT
>NW_016188438.1:0-4135 GCF_001687245.7 Rhagoletis zephyria
TTATAAAAGCGTTGTATATTAAAAAGTTTTTTTTATATTATTTTTTTAATTTATTCATTTGACTATGTGCGCTCGCTTTTGATTTTCTTTTTCACGTTGAGCTCATGGCAAAGTACTCCACCATACAGTGGTCCATGTAAATTTTTATGATTCATTAGAACTTTGCACCGCATAATTCAACACGAGTATACTACTGACCATGTGAAACTGGCCCAGAGTTGTGTCGAAAAAAAGAAATCAACATGCCTATGTAAAAAACAAAACAAAAAGGAATTTAAAATATTGAAAATGTTCTACTCAGCCAAAACTACGAAAGTCCTAATGCAAATAAAGGCACACGATCTGCTTTTGTAAAAGTCATTGCATTCAATTTGCAACGCCCCCAAACATCCAAGAAATGCCACACTGTCTCCACTCTGATAGCATGACACTGTGTGTCTTTCTCCCATGCCTTTTGCACTTTGTGGCAGCGGTGATGCGAGGAATCGCACGCCTGTCTACTCCTTTTCGTTCGCGAAAGGCACGAAAGTTGTGGCATTTGAAAATGCATTTCCTAAAAGGGTGCGCGTGCAACATGGGAGGGTTCACCAAATGAAAAGAGTGCGCAACAGTGGCAGCTGTAGCAACTGTAGCATTAGATGTAAGTGGCATGGCGAAATCCTACATACTCGTACATGCCAATAGGCAAACAGATAGACAGACAAGCTGAGTGTTTTCGTTGCTCTTGCCGATCGATTGACGTGCAGTGGTGTCAGCTGCTTCACCAGACAATTTGGCATAAATACTACTAGCAAACGAACAAATGCTTAGTGGGTCCCTGCTGGCCCGAAGTAGCCCCATATATATGGATATGTGGTTGAATTTTTTTTACCGTGTAGCTCAATTGTTTCGTTGTTGCCGCTGCTGTAACTCTTGCAACCCGGTCTGATCTTCCAGGCGCTAGTACTAGGTAGCTTCGCCTCGTGGTCGATCCCAACCAGCGCGAGTACATACACAATTAGAATCATGATTTACGGTATTTTACCATATTTCGTGCCAACCGCGCACTTTAGTACAGGCGTTACCTATTGCCCACTTCTTAATTTTCCCACACAATAAACCGCTATGCATGCTGTAGGGGCGGGGTTGCCAAAGTGAGTGCCACAAGCAGGCACATTTCTTCAGGTTTAGATGGTAACAAACACCTTTATTATGCTGCGTGTACCTCTCGTCAAACTATTTTGTGGTTAGAGTAAAGAAAGTAAGAGAAGTTCAAGTAGCATCCATCGGCATTCCCTCGCGACAAGCAAGATGCCACAGGAACTAACAGACTTTTTCAATGATGCTGTGAAGATAATCAAAGGTGTTAAGAGCCATGTCCGCTAATGATATGAGTATGGATTACTTCAACCTTTTGTTGATCGGTTTCTTAACTTGGGATATATTTCTGACATATTCGAAAAAATATATGAAGGGAAGGGATGAAAAAAATTGTACCTAAAGTGTGTGTTAAAAGCAGAAATATATCCAACTTTCTTTGGTTGAAATAATTAATTTAATTTGTCAACACAAATGAGATCCAACATCAACCGCACTTGCTTCAAAATGCAAGGTTTAGAAAGAACCATTGTTTCATTATACACATTAAAGCTAAATAAATAAAGTGTCCTCGAAATGATAATCTATCGCATTCAATTTGGTAAGCGCTACAGTTCATAAAACCTGTGACTGGCTTATTTGAAATAGCTGTTTCTGCTTTTCACGTACATACCCTGACGGAAACAAGCTACATATTTAATGTTTGAGTGGGATGCTAACTCTGTTATGAGTGGGGTGACTCAGTAGTCTAAAGTTGTATGATGCAGCTTGTTTTGTATTTCTTCTGAAACGGTAAGAATCTTGAGATCCCGTTTGACAATCTTCCTCAGAGTTTTTGATTGGAGTATTTCAATATTAGAGTTTGAAACGATACGAGTAGTTACAAATGTATACTCGATACTTTTTGATCAATACCAAGTAATTTTAGTATCGATACTTTTGAACCAAATACTGAGCAGGTATCAAAAAACAAATACTCGTATCGATACCCGATACTAATACCATGTTCTGGCCGAAAACGAAAAAAATTTGAAAACGAGTTATGGGATTGTGGTCTGAAGGCTGTTCACACCTGCTGTTAGCTGACATTTAGTACATCCTTTGTTTACAGTTTTACTACAAAAAAAAAAAAAAACCAAACTACTTTTCTTCCATTTTCTTTTTATTAACAACCTTTTTTTATTCTTTTTTTTTAATTTGGCCAGCCAATTAACAATAAATCCGAACTGGCGTATAAAAAATTATAAAATATGACTTCCACTTCGATAGATATATCTACCAAACTAGTGCCGACACCGATTGGAATGTGAGTTTTCAAGTTTTCAGCGAAAACTGCGTTCCATTTGACTGATTTTATATAAACGAGAGCACAAGTTTTAGGTGGAATACCAGTTTTAGCAACGGGAACATCTTTTCGATATCGGTCGGAGGCAATTTGGCTTCGGAAATATTTCCTCCACTGCTATTCTGAATAGGAAGCAAAGTATATACGTACCAACATTTTTTGCAGCCTTAAACATTTCTTGTTGTCTGCAAAATTTTTTGCCATTATTAGAACTAATTTTATTTAATTAATTTGGCCATAGAGAATAGAAAGAAAACAACTTAATGGTCAAAAATTCGTTCACAAAGTGATGCTTGAAACAATGTTTGCAACAATTTTACGGCAGCTATCAGCGATATTTGTAACTTAAGTTTGAAAAATCCATTGATGGGGGTAGCTCAATGTAGCGTTGATTTTATTTCTTATACTGGTAGGGCGTTCTATGTTTTGTGGTGTAAAAACAGATTTTAAGTAACGGGCAAAAGCTGTTGCTGCTGCTAAATCGCTTTGAGCCCATTCTTGGGGCAGATTGAGAGAGAATTGTCATTTTTATCTTACTTGCTACCTTATAGTCATAGTAACCACTATGCACTTGCATCAATACTGTTTAGGTAATTAGGGGTATTAGAGCATTTTGTTCAATTTTTAAAAAATCTTTAAGTTCTCTATTTTGAGTGCATTTAATCCTTTTTTTTCCTCGGAGTATCTGATTTGTTGCCACCTTTTCCTAGCTAATCGTATTTCTTGCAGCTTTGCCTTAGCTTGTGGGGAGATTGTTGTCGCTTCTCTTTTAATGCTAGGAGGGGTTTAATTCCAGGCAGCTTGTTGCAGGCACATGTTAAGGCACTCAATAGCCACAGTGATAGCTTTCTCAGATATTCGCGCAAGTTTTAAACTTAGATTAGCAGTTGCCATTCTTCGAAATGAATTCCAGTCGGTTTTCAGATTGTATATGCTACATTGCGGGGTGATTCTGTAAAGTTTCTATTGAGTTCAACCAAAACCGGGGAGTGATCAGAGGATAATTCGTAGCACGAGCTGCATGATACTGCGCTAGATGCTATATCTTTGGCCACGCAACGCAAGTCGATTAGGTCGGGGCGTTTCTTTTGGTCCGATGGCCAATATGTAGGCGCACCAGAGGAAAAAGCGGACAGACTAAGGTTCGTTATTATAGCGCACAGCTGCCGTCCTTCAGATGGATTAGACGGGAGGTCCAGTGGGTCGTGTTTTGCGTTGTAATCAGTGCCAGCTAGGAATCTACTGCCGAGGGGTTTAAAGAACTTTTCATATTTTTCTTTGCTAATTATGTCTGGGGCTATGAATTGCGGATATTGCTAAGGGGCCCTTTATATTTTCAGTAATAATGTTGTACTTGCTTTAACTTGCGATTTTTAATTGAAGAATCATTAAGATGGATGACGTCATTTGGCTCATCCATCAATTCGACGCGCAATATTTACTTATGTATATATTTATTTTTTTTTGAACACTACTCATATAAATATCAAACTAAGCCTATAAATTTCCGCATATTAGCGCAATAAGCTTTGGTCAGTCGTTGTTGTCGGTTGTATTATATTCTGTTCTATTCTTCTGTATCCGCTCTGGGTTACGCGTTTAAAAAAATTTGATTTTCCAGAAACACGCTGCTGTTTATGCACTCTTCCAAGTGAATTTCAATCGATTGTTTACAATGCTATTGCCTCGTTAACGGAGGCTTAGTGCAGAGTT
>NW_016188439.1:0-4135 GCF_001687245.7 Rhagoletis zephyria
GAGCCCAGTCCGGCCGGCTGTGCAAATGGCTGCGACACACCTTTGCGCTCCGCATCGCCGGCCCCCTCCAATGGCAGCACCCCAACCACCACATCAACACCAACCACAGCCGCCGGTACACCCACATCTAGCTCGCTCTTCCACAGCCCGACCACCACAGCGCTGGCCGCTGTACCGCCGACGGTGTTGCACCATCACCTGCAACATCACTTAAGCAGTTTGAGCGGTCATCCGGTAGCGCTGCATCACGCCCTCCACAGTTTCGGTCATCATTTGCATCCAGCGCATCCCGCCTACCCAGCGCACCAGCAATTGCTACAGCATGCCGCCGTCGTAACACCGACGGCTGGCCAATTGGTTATGGCATCGGCGGCGGCAGTGGCCGCAGCGGATCGTCTTAGTCCGCCGGCAATGGCTGCTTTGGCGCCACATTCGCCCGAACGTAATGGTGGCGATGAAGTGACCTCGCTGACGGGCAGCAATAGCAATAACAATAATAATAATAATAGCAAACTTTTCAATCACAACAATAATAACAACAACAATAGTGATAGTAATGGCAGCAGTCAGAATATGGCGTTGGGGCGGGGCGAGGCGAGCAACGGTTGTGGCGCGTCAGCCGGAAATGGCAAAGCGACAACTGGCAATGGTTTTACAAGTTTCTCTATATCGAGTATACTCAGTCGCAATGAACCGGCGAAAAAGAATGGCGGCAGCCATAATGGGCCAACGTTAATAACGCCGATACCACAGCTGCCACAACCGGGCGCTGGCGGTCCACAGGATGCGGCAATGCTTTCGAGGTATGTATGTATGTACGTAAGCGGGGAATATGTGAATGCAAATAGCTATTCGTTGCTTAAAAGCACATACTGTGTGTTAGGTAAAGTGTGTATGTACATATGAATGTATGTATACATATATACAGAACGTAAAAGAGAAATGTTTGATTAAGTTGTCCGTGAATCAAAGTGGTCTCAGAAGAAATTTTTATCGAACTTGAACGGTGTTCACATGGGGAGATTTTACAGGCAATTTTGGAGTTGGCTGCACACCAATTTCATTGGAAGCGATTAGTTGAAAGGCCGTTCAAAAGTTGCCTGTAAAATCGCCTCATGTAAACACCGTATTAAATTCATTTGAAGGCGCAAGTCATAAAACGCCAGAAGAAGCTAAAAACGTATTCCCATAAGTAGAATCCAGTGAATAATTGCTATTAAAGCACAACTTGGTTGGCTCGCGATAATAACCCAGTGGGAAAAGTAGTAATGCATTACAAGCGTGTTAAATAATGTAATGTATTTCTTATGAGTTCTAAATTCTATTACTGTTTACTATGTAATCAGCATTCTAATGTATTCAAAAAGTCCCAAAAACTTCATGTTAAATCACATTCATTTCCCGATACTAGGTAATGCAAAATTAAATGCCCCACATTTCGAAGGACATCGCTCTGGGGGAACAAATGCATTTTCAATACATTACATTTTCCCACTGGGAACTTACTTCGACAAAATTTTATTGTCATAAGTATGAATTATTTCTGTACTCGTATGGAATAGTAGCTTATATCGAAAGGCTGGCTTTAGTTTAATGCTGCATTCGCAGCATACGATTGCGAATGACTTAATGGCGCCGAGCCGTTGACGAACTTTTGGCAAATAAAAGTGCAGAAAATAGGTCCGATAGTAGCAAGTCAATATTCTTATTAGGACTCATAAAAAATTCCTTGTCGTTTAAAGAATAAAGGAAATGCCGCATTACACTAAAGTCAGCTTCCCGACAAGTGTTGCCGTTTTGATCCATATACTTCAAAAGTGATACGTGTGTGTGCATATTTTCTCATTTCACGAGATATTTAAATTTTTCGCGTAGTACAAATTTTGATACATGTTAAATTGAAAATATTTATGTATGTACATATGCAGTGGCAGCTTTTAAAACTTGATCGATGATATTGAAGCGTTTTGGGGTCAAATAAGCTTAAGGAAAAATGCTTTAAATGAACTACATACATATGTATAAAGAGCTGACTTCATTAATTTTTAATTTACTTTACTTGCCTCATAAATAGCTCTGCAGCTGTAGAGCGTATATTTTCAGATTTATAATTTATCCAATATGAAAAGAGAAATACAATTTCATTACAAACTGTTGAAAATATGATGGGACGTATTCATAGTAAAAATAAAGTCGAGCTTTTTGACATAATTTCCAACGAGTTTAACGTGGAATGTGTTACATAATTTGAAAGTTACATGTAGAGTCATATGTATTTAAATTACAGTTTCTATAAAATCTATACATAATATTCTTGTTCCTCTCTATACAAGATTAAAAACAATAATCTCTTTTTTGATAGATTGCCACAGTATGTAAAATATTTTTCTTCATGTACATACATATGCAGGTGTATGAATGCGAATTACATAATTTTTGGGTTATTGACAATTATAAAAAGCAAAGGTATATAACCAAATAGCCTTTTCTTAAGTTTTTTCCAACTTGATACTTTGATACTTAAATAAAAATTTTGTAATACATTTGATCCATTTTTTGTTTCTTTCACGACACATTTTTTCATGACGTCGCGGCAACACTGTTCCCGACATAAGTTACTATTCCATACGAACAAAGATTTTTATCATATTAAACCATATTTAATTTAACCATTTTTAATATCAAGCTTGGTTAGGGCAGCATCTTTTATGACGTCAAAATTGTCGTGAAGTAGATAAGTTAGATGACCGGAAAATCACGTTCATCACTCCCGTTCATAAAAGTGGCAGTAGAACACAGATTTCCAACTACCTCTCAATCTAGAACCTCCTCAAAAATTTCAAAGCTTTTTGAAAAAATCGTTATGGCAAAATTATCTTTTGCTATCAAACATTTTATTTGTTCTGTGCAGCATGGCTCCATTCCTGCACTAATTATGCCATGAATGGGCATTGAAATTAATAACTCGGATAAGCAAAACTGTATTGATTTTTCTTTTAGTCGATCTTCTTTCAAGAATATATTTATATCTCACATTGGATAATGCATTACTTTTTTGGTACTTACTCATAACATTTTGCATTGTGTATCATTGTGACGCAATAGATTGGAATTGAAATTGAAACTGTAAGCAGTTTTGCCGTGGCCTTACGCCATAAAGTATCCGCAAAAGTTTCATAAATATATTCAAACGTATCCCCCAACAAAGCATATTGTCACTAGACACGATTAAAGACACGTGAAAAAAAAATTACGAATTACATTAACACAATTTTCCAAGAAAAGACACAAACATTAATATATGAGAACACTAATACTAATAAGGTAGTATGTAAATAATTAAAGAGAAAAGTGGAGGTGGATAATGCAAGAGAATAAGTGGACGAAGAAAAGANGCACGGATCTAATCAGATTCGTACAGTCGGAATAAGCGAGTGCGAAGGATTAGATTCGTGCGAATGGTATCGGTCGGACCGGAATAGGTGTGTTTCCAAGGGATCGCATTCTCATGAATCTAATTCTTCTCACTCGCTTGTTATGACAGTGCGAATCGGATTAGATCCGTGCGGATGGCATCCGTCGGATACCGTAATAGGCATAATTATTGTTGTCAGAGGGCAAACGACATGTGTAATTTTGATATGTATAATTTTTTTAAAAATTTAGTTTAGGATAAAATTTACGAAAATATTGCCTACTGGGTTTCTCATTTCTGTTGTTGGTCTTTTCCAACAGGGTAGGAGTTTGCGGTATTGTCAAATTTATTTTGAAGATAAACCGGTTCCGAACGAAAAATTACACTGGAGATCAAACCAGATTTGACAGGGATGATGCAAAATCGTTCTAAAAAATACTTCAGTTGTAATTTGAATTATGCATTAGAGAATTTGTGATTTTTAAAAAGGCTGCGGTGCCGAGCGAAGGGGAAACATTCGGGAAAATAATATAAGCTTGAAAAACCATACAAATTTTGCTCGCCTATGGAGATTAAGAATGTAGAATTTACAGTAACAAAAAATTAGTTTTAATAAAGCAAGGAAGAAAATCCCGTTCATTCTAAGTATACCTATCCATAGTATTGCGAAATTATACCGAAAAACTTATCTGAAAATGTATTCAAATTTACACTAAAGAA
>NW_016188440.1:0-4135 GCF_001687245.7 Rhagoletis zephyria
GACTTTGAGCGATGAGTAATACAGTTCAAGATGAATTTCTTATGACTTCACTCATCTGAAAAAGATCAAACATGTCCCTAAATNTCAAATCTTCCGCTCTGTAGTAAATGCAAATGTTGTCGAGTGCTCAAACAACGTTTATAATTTCACTGACTTTGAGCGATGAGTAATACAGTTCAAGATGAATTTCTTATGACTTCACTCATCTGAAAAAGATCAAACATGTCCCTAAATCTTTCAACTTCCGCATCAGCAATCTGGGACTCGTTCTCCTCTTCAAGCAATAACGCCGCGGCTAAGGATTTCTTTCTTATAATTATATTTCCACTAAATTAAGAGCAAACGAAATTTTATTTTTAATTACAGTGATGCTAGATATATTTAGTTATATTAAAATATTTACTAACTTTAACTTCATATGCTGCTATAGTTTGGTGGCAAATATTTCTTTGTTTTGTTTCGATTTCACACATTCCTAGGCAAGCAGCTGATTTCAAAAGATGTTTTCTCTCTTCCTCTTCTTTCGTTTCGATGGTAACGCGGAATACCCAAGTTCGATTCCAGCGGAGCGGTATGCGGGAACGTAATCGAAATGCAGAATAGGGCTGACTACCTTTCCGATGCAAAAAGAATTATCGAAATCGGTTGACGTGGCCCAAAGTTATGCGGTAACATACATAAACAAAAAAGATATATATATATTCAGACGAACTGATAACCTCCTCCTTTTTTAGAAGTTGGTTAAAAAGGGACCTACGCTCAGAAAAAAATATTTCGAGAAAAACAACTTTGAAGTTTACCAAGTTGATTTTGATGCTTCTGAACGTTTTAATGGATTGAAACTCGTTACTCGGGGGTTTTCGGGGTCGCTGATTACGAATCCGATGTTAGTTTCCCAAAATTCGAAATGGCGGATCCAATATGGCGGATGACTTTTTCAAGAATTGATCGGAATCGCTTGAAACTCGTTACTCGGGGGTTTTCGGGGTCGCTGATTACGAATCCGATGTTAGTTTCCCAAAATTCGAAATGGCGGATCCAATATGGCGGATGACTTTTTCAAGAATTGATCGGAATCGCTTGAAACTCGTTACTCGGGGGTTTTTGGTGTCGCTGATTACGAATCCGATGTTCGTTTTTAAAAATTCAAATTGTCGGATCCAATATGGCGGAAAAAATTTTAAATTTGTTCGGATTGATGAGAAACTCAAAAATGTCGTTGACACCGAAAACAAGGTCACTGATTACGAATCCGATGTTCGTTTTCCAAAATTCAAAATGGAGGATCCAATATGGTGGCCGAACTTAAAAAAAGGTTTGGATTCACATATAAATTCATACTTAAAGGGTATCTTGGGGTCGATGATTACGAATTAGATGAATTTCTGGATCTGTATGTAAATTAGTATATATATGTATTAATGGTGTGTATTAAAGTTGTTCTGACCTATTATTATAGTTGTTTTATACCAAGCATTTTTCTCTATGCAGTAGCTTCAAAGGAAGGAAGGAAGTTTCAATCGAATCCGATCAATTTTTAAAAAAGTCATCCGCCATATTGGATTCGCCATTTTGAATTTTGAAAAACTAACATCGGATTCGTAATCAGCGACCCCGAAAACCCCCGAGGAACGAGTTTCAAGCGAATTTGATTAATTTCAGAATAGTTTGTCAGATTTGATTTTTGTTGTACTTTTTTTGTGCAAGTACTTAACTTTAAAGTGCAATTGTGAAAAAAATAATGCAGCTAGAAAGCTGCAGTTTATTGCATTGGAGAGATTACTATAAGAGTCGATAAAAAAGTGAAAACCGATTTTTTCTGACCGTAGGTCCCTTTTAACTTTACTTGTCACATATATTGAAAATTAGTTAAGATAGGGCGTTTTTGAATCGGTAATTTAGATAGGGTGTTCTTCAACCGAATTCTGAAAATGGCGCTTTCGAACCGGCTGTCGATATGGTGTTTGTTAAAGAATGAAATTAATTTTTCATAAAAATATAAAAATTAAAAAAAATAAACAAATCATTGGTCGCAACTTCTCAAAAAGTTGGTGATGTATAATTGTGAAGCACTCTATAGAGAAAATAAGAAAAAATTAATTACTATTTTGGCATCTTTTGCGATTTTGCTTACATCTATTATGACTTAAAACTACATAGTGCTTGATTGCTGAAATTTTATCAGAGTGCATACTTGCGAATGCGGCTGTTAGTATTAAAAAATGAGTAGTGTACTATTGTTTAAATATCTTAATAGTTACCGAGAACTAGCTCCACAGTTTTTAATTTAATTAGTGCCTTTTTCCCATCCTTCCGCGTCAGCTTGTGCCTTGTTTTGAAGGTACTCCTCCACCTTATACAGTTTTTCCTCCGATGACATTAGAAGCAAACTTTGCAGTAACGTTTGCTCTTCACTTACCAAGTCACCATTGATTTGGCTTACACTGCGGTGGGTTTTCGCAGAGAGCAGCTTACATTCACGCAGCAGTTGGCCCTGCGCTTGAACAACGCTCGGTCATGTGAAAATAAAATAAAGTCTAAACAAGGTTAAAACATTATTTAAATTTAAAAAACCTTCTCGGCAATTTCTTCAATATTTCTTGTCGAGTCTCTACTCTTCCAAGGGCTGCCAAAATTTGTTGTAGCGCTGTTGAACTTCATAAAATTTAAGTGTAAACTAAAAATACAATCAACATATGTATGTTGCTAATTTAATGTACCTGAGTCATTATCCACGGCAGGCTGGGTGGCCATACGGTCGAGGAAAGGCTGGGACACGTCGAAACGGCGAGATACTCCAGCTACAATGAGAACGTTTCAATTAGGAGAGTGTCACTAATATAATGACTACTGATTCTTTTTACCATTTGCCTGACTGATATCCGCCTCCTCCTCTCCATAAATTATATAACTGAATTCCATTTCTCTCTAAGTAAAATTATAAAATAAGTTATGTAACATAGAAATTAAAATAAATGTATTCCCTACTGGAATAGCAAACCACTTATGGTCTATATCTTCTCTCTTAATAATTTCAATGTCTTCATCTATAATTTGAGCTAAAAAAATACCTAAATCAGATGAGGACACCACGGGCTCCCTAAAAATGTCCCCAACCTTTGTCAAAACTACAACGCCAAAACTGCCTGTTTGGGTTTGTTGGTTGACAATTTTTAGGGATCCCGTTTTTCTTACAAAGGAAGAAACTATCTTTTTCTTTTTTACAATTTATAATAAACTTATCTATTTGTGAAATTTTGCTAGAATCCGTAATATTCCTTAGTTCTTCTATTCTTAAAAATAATTGCTGCAATATTTTATTTGGATTATTAATTTTTTTATATATTGCATATAATTTTCGAATTTATATGCAGAAAAATTGTCTAAAGGACCAAATTGTTTAACGCAATCACTTAAATGCAAAAGACCATGGACATTGAAACCGATTAAATGTTCGCCGTAAAAATTACTAAACAACTTTACAAATTCTTTTAACATTTCATTAGCGACATTAGATTCTACTTGACAAGACTTCTCACAAGAGAGTAGGCGAACACCGACATGCAACAGAAGAAAATGATAATACAAGTTATCCGGTATGCAGTCTTTCAAAACAAACAACCCCGAGTTCAATAAAAATTGCCGGTATTCTGTCGACTTCCAGTTGCTTATTTCATCCAGATCTCGACTGAGTCTGGAAAATTCAGAGGGAACGAACTTATTCAGAAACAGTATTTTTTCATTCATCTTTGTTACGTTCCCTCTTTTAATAAGCAACTGGAGTAGTTTTTTAGTTACTCTTAAGTCAACTAAATGCATGGGTTCTAACGGAAATTGAGAAACCATGCCAATATTTGCAGATCCTAGCAAGATTTCACACTGTCTAAATTCGTCTAAATGATGTGTTATATCTACTCTATTTTTAAACGAACTATCTGTTATTAATTCTCCAACGTTTTGAGAGAAACAGACCCTTCTTTGTAAATACTGTCCTTGCTGAAGACACTTAGGGCAGCTGTTTTTCCCAGTGTGTGAGTTCACGCCAGTTATAAAGGAGCGAGCTGGTGTCTAACATGTAAAAAGTCTTACACTAAGGTTGCAAACAGAGTGGAAGCGAAGCCGAAGACGAAGATGA
>NW_016188441.1:0-3893 GCF_001687245.7 Rhagoletis zephyria
GCGCTTTATATTCTAAAAATCGATACTTCCATAAATAATGAACATTTTTAATAAAACATCGCTTTTTATTATAAAATCGATACTTCGATAAATTATGCAACTTTTTAATCAAAAATCGACCAATAAATAATTAAATTTTTTTATTAAATATCGCGCGATCATTATCTGCATTTTTTTAATGCTTCCGTTTTGTGTTTTTGAGGCATTTTTTCATATGTATGGCAGCACTGACATTTCACTTCAATTGGTGTACAAAGTAAAAGGTGAGGTTAAATTCGGTATTTTTTGCAACTTTAAATGCGAATTACTTTAAAACTATAAGCCTCCGGAGGGTGGGGTCTTCAGATTTAGAATCTGAAAAAGCTCCTCTATACTCCCCAATATTTTTTTTTTTTCAAAGCCTGGATCCGTTTTGGAAAATTTTCCCTTTAATATAAAAAAAAGCGCGGCAGTATTTATTAAAATATAATTTAATATGAAAAAAGCGCCGCAGGCGAAAATTTGGAATGAAAAATTGCGCGTCTTTCATGTTTAGTTTGGCAATACCATGGAAATATATTGNTTATTAAAACAATTGTTATGGAAAGGGAAAACTATGCTCCCAAAGAATACTTAGTCAATTTAGCTAAGCATCTCAATTTAATATAAGTAGTTAATGATTGTTTGTAAATACTTACTAATTAAAATTTTTTAAATAAATTCCGGTACACTGAAATTGTTTTGATGAAGAAGGTTAGGGGTGGAATCGGGATTTTTTTAGAAAAGTATTCCCTAGTATTTTTCCGACAATATTTTTGCGCAGATCTCTCTGCGAGCCTAACTACGACTTAACAGACACGATTTTGATTTGCAAAAATTGTATACCCACATTTTTCCCCTCATGTCTGTATTTTGGTTTGTCAGTATTTTGATTTGTCCGTATTTTGATTTGTCGGTATTTTGATTTGTCGGTATGTTGATTTGTCTGGATTTTGATTTGCCGGTATTTTGATTTGTCTATATTTTGATTTTTCTGCATTTTTTGAATTTTGTCTTTATTTTTATGTAACCGCCGTTTATATTTAAGCATACGCCATCAATTTCATTTCCGGACGCATTGTAAATTTTTTTTGTCTGGATTGTGTCTTGTCGGGATTTTGAGTTGTCGAGATTTTGTCTTGTCTGAATAATGTGTTATCTGTATTTTATTTGGTCGGGATTTTGTTATGTCTGTATTATGTCCTGTCTGGATTTTGTATTGTCTGGATTTTTAAAAATTGTCTGGATTATGTCTAGTCGGGATCTTCAAAGTCGGGATTATGGAGTGCTCCCATCTTCCACTTAGCCTTCGATTAATAATAATGATGATCTTAAAAAAAAACAATTTTTTATCCCAATATCGGCTCCCGATTCAAATGTTTTTTAAAAGAATTTCTATCCTAGCCGTTATCTCTAGCTTAATAACCGACTTGGACGACCCTACTTAATGTATGTACATATGTATGTAACAATTAGTATGTTCATTGCAACTATTTATGCATGCCACAATAAGTACGAGAAAGGGAAAGGAACTGATGCAGCGGTGGCAGCAGCTTTCGAAATGTCTATAGCAAATAGCTATGTATTGCAAGTGATGCCTCAAGTGATTCCATTTGAACCATTATTTGGAAACTGGCATAAGTCATTTCCACCTCTTTTATTTAAATGGTTGGTTCCTCAAACTGAATGCATATGTAAATCGTACCATTCCTCATAAACTAATTCGCAAAACTGTTTGCCTTTAACTCATGAAGTTTAACGAATAGCAGACGCATTCAGACACTGGTAAACGATCATTGAAATCAAACGGCTTCAAATGACTTATGCCACTTTCAAATTAAACGGTTCATTTCTTGTATTTGGCTTTGGTTTTAGCTCAGCAGATGCAATTATCAGCATTTAGGTGCATACTAAGGTGCTTTGTGCTTTTGTATGTAGTATGTATGCAGACGATGCTTTACTGGTGCTGCAAAAATATAAAATATTTTATAGTTTGAAACACTTCAACTTCTGTGTGTGGCTTGCTACATTTTAATGTTTCATTCAGCTATAAATGTGTGTAATAACTGCATTTGATTGAAGTACGTGCACATTAATGTACATGTGTTACATAATTATTTTGGAATATGTTTGTAACAAAAATTTGAAAACAACTTCATAAACCCACACATTCACTGAAACGTACGTAAGCATGGAGCGCTTGGATAGGGTTTATCTCAAAAGTTTTTGTGTAAAAATATCCAACCCCAATTTACATTATGGAGTAATATTAACAATCAATATTTATAAATATTGTTAAAATTTTATTGAGCCCAAGACTAGTTATTTATTAGGGCTATTCGCGATCCGGTGCAAATGGCCTAGCATCATTGCATTGCAAATTTGTATTGCAAATTATTTGCAATACACAAACAAAATACACGCATTTGCATTTGTCATGGCTTGGCAAATTTGCAATACCGAAAATCCATAGCATAAAAATGCTATGCATTGCATTCATAAACAAAACCAAAGCTGATGCACAAAAATTGTTTTGCAAAAGCTTTACCATGACAGTTTAATAAAGGTCGCTCACAATCCATGGCATATTTCTGCAATTGCATAAATTTGTCAGCTCTTATGCACCGAATCGCGAATAGCCCTATTGTTTTATTTCTCTGTTTTTATTTGTCGATATATTGAGTTCAATCTAAAGTGTTCTCTGCGCTCTGACTGTTGCTCAAAGACTTTGAACGTACAAAAATTATAAAGCCAATAAACAAAGCTAATTGTAAATGATAGAAAATCAACCCATCTTTGTTAGCACTTCTTTTTCAAAAATAAATATTTAACAGGGTTCGTATTTGCACACACATGCTCTGCTCACACACACGCCAGAAACACATTCAACTTCCCCTATGTTTTACGAGGGATTCTCGTATCGCCAAAAAGTTAGAGAAAAGCTCGTAAACGATAAAACAAAAAAATATAATAGAAAGAGGCTTGTAGTAATTTGTCAGCACAAGAAAAAATTTTAGTTTTGTTGACAATTTTTCTTCAATCACAATATTTTATAAGTATGTAAGTAGTTTGTTAAATATTCAATTTAAGAAAATTATTAAGTATGTGATTTATTGGCAGACTGGTGCAAACGCAAAGGACGATCTACCAAGAAGCCCATTTAAGGAAAAGCATGCATTTATGGAATATGGAAAAGACCTTGGGAGTCCAAGTGAAAAACAACAATTATTGGTAACTAAAAACATAAATTAATCATAATAAAATAATTTTTATTGCATTCTTTAAGCACTTTATAGGTTTCTGAACTCGAAGCTATAAATATTTTAAATTTAGATAAATATTTAAGAACGTGCTGGCGGAAAATTATTACAGATGAGGTAGCAGAACTTTTCTCGTGGAAGGGAACTGGTACCAAAAGCAGCGCTATTGGTTTGGCAACGACTGCGGCAATAAGACGTACGGGNGGAACTGGTACCAAAAATAGCGCTATTGGTTTGGCAACGACTGCGGCAATAAGAAGTACGGATAATAATATTATTTATTACCACTTTTTACTTAATTAAATTTTCCGATTTCCAATGGAGTTTAATCTTTCACTTTATTTTCTTAGGTGCTTGTCGTCAAAAATTTAACTCCGACGAAGAAGTTTTTATTTCCGTTTCAAAGAAGCACTTCCAATATGCACACTACCGGCAAAAAAATTGGCAGCCTATCTGCAAAAAAGATACAAAAAAAAATCCAGCTACTTTATTATATACATTAAACCCCTCTTACTTAATTGTTAATTTGTTAATAGATAGTTTGTTAATATTTATTTATCTGGAAATATCTTCACATATACAGTGCCGGGAAAAAATATTGGCACAGAGAATTTT
>NW_016188441.1:3983-4135 GCF_001687245.7 Rhagoletis zephyria
CATTTAATTTTAGTATAATAAAGTGCACGCTTGAATAGCTAGAAAACCTCTTTGTTTTTTGGCAATTTTTTATACGCAGTTTCTTCCATACAAGAACAAAATTTCGCACATAATTTGCATGGAAGAAACTGCGTAAAAAACTTGCCAAAAAT
>NW_016188442.1:0-4134 GCF_001687245.7 Rhagoletis zephyria
TTGTAGATATGGAATATTGATAATGGCTGGTAGGGAAATTGGAGCAAAAGGATAGAATGAAAACTGTAACGCCTCTTATTCAAATTAAAAAGTTTAAAAAGAGTAAATTGTTCCACAAAATCCACATACATCTCACAATGATCTTTGAGCTCATTTGTCGATTCGTAGTGTATGGACTGTGCAAGAGATTGTCAGCGAATTTAATTTACGTTCCACAAACGATCCACATACGTTCCATATAGTTTTCCAACAACAAAAAGTGTAATAAGTTGTAAAAATAAACTACAATGTAGGTGCCTAAGAAATTAAAAGCACTTGGCTCTGCAATTCTATTTAATTTACTTTTATAGCACACAAAGTGTACTCTTCCCTACTGTGCTCATTTTGAGTGCACGTCTGTAAGTTGGGTCAGCAGCTTTCGGTTGCCATTGCTCATATGTACATATATAAAACGCAAAATTTCAATTATCTTGTGGCTTTTTATATCGCACATACAATATATGTACATATGTATGTATGTATTTCTGTGCAATATTTTATCATCTTGCATGTGAGTCATACACTATCGCAATATGTACCCTCAATTGAGGTATATTTTAAAGATGAAACAGATTCAGCGTATATATAGATATTTTTTTGTTCGAGTGCCAAAGGATTGTATTACATTGGCAAGTAAAGGAGCGTAAGAGAAAATTTCTACACAGATAACACCAAAGAGTTTTTTATATGGATATGCAGTACGCAATTTTTACCATTCAAAAAACAAAAATCTAAATTTATTGTAATTTTGAGACTGCCAGTTTTTAAATACTTCACCTATCCACATGCGTTCCATATAAGATCCACTAACATTTTACATAAAAAAATGTGAATAATGGTTCGGAAAAGCATTGAAGATCAGTATGAGTCATTTTATGTACGATCCACATATGTACCACATAAAATCCACAAACTTTTTCAGTTTAAAAAGGCGTGAATGAGTAATTTAAAGCAATGCCAAGTATTTTATCAAAGAGCCTCATGGCCTTTACAGCTTTTTGCACATCAATCTTAAATAAATAGCTAATAGCTTTTTTTTTTAATAAATCCACATTTCCAACGTTTTTAAGGCAAATTTATACTCACCTTTTACAAATTTCCTAAGTAGACATTTTGATAGAAATCCCTTATTGAAAAATTTATTACTCTTTAACTACATACACATTAAAAAGAGTTTATATCTCCGCACTAAGCAATCAAAATTATGGCCCTTTTATGACCTCTATATACACATGTAACTTTCATTCAAACTATTTTCGCATACAAGAATCCATCAACATTGACCATCCCCTTTATCTAACAAACAATTTATGGTAAAAAAATGGCTAATCCATAAAAATTGTTAAATCGTAAAAAACATGTTGCACGCCGGCATGGCAGACTTAGCAAGAGGGGATTACAGCTGGTTAACTACAAAGAGTTACCAATTTCATTGCATTGCCTTTTTTTTTTGAAACCTTTCTTATCGCTCTCCTCCAGTCATGCCTGCTTATGCAAACAGACTTTAATATGAGCTGGATGCCACATTTGCATGCCGCTATGCCTGCGCGTGGGTGTAAATCAAAAAACAAAAGGCCACAACCTCGAGGTCATAAAAGGCGTAACGAAAAGCAGCAACGAAAGAAATAAAAGGACCACCGTAAAAAGGTCGACGAGAAAAGAGAATGCCGCACACACACATACTTTCTTGCACACATAGGAAACGCATGCGGATATGGGCAAAGAAAAAGGGAAACTCTGTAACCTACGCACACATACAGGCAGGCAGGCAGTCAGTCAGGCAAGCAAGCAGGAAGGAAGGAAAGAAAGTTATGTGGATGACAACAAAAATATGTTGCTGCTTAATATATTTTCATGACTTCCGGCATTTTGAACTCGATTTTGCGCTAAAGCCTGAGGAACAACGCCGGCGTGCGAGATGAAAGCACGTAAAAGTAGAACAAAATAAACCAAGGTGTGCTACATAAATGTATTTGAAAGGATTTATATTTTGCATATTTCGCCGGTGGCATTAAAGACAAAAACAACAACAGTATGCTTAGTGCGGCTGCCTGCCGGTAAAGTCTTTACCTACACCGCACTCAGTCTTCTTTGATGCTTTCAAAAGCACTTAATCGCTTACAGCGTGAGTGACTGAGTGAGTGAGTGAGCGAGTGAGTGAATGTGCTCGGATGGAAAGGCACGTTGTAGCCGTAAATGTGCCTTGTTTACAAATCGTAAGTGAAGAATTATGTTGCAGCTGCTCTTTTGTTTTTATTCATGAGTGCATGAAAAATATAAATAAAATATTATTTTTAAATAAATTCGCAGCAGTATGTAGCAAGAGAAGGAATATTTTCAGCTGAGCAACGAAAATGACCAAAAAAATGTATGCCTTTGTTTGGATATTAAATTTAATTTATTCTGTAATTTAAAAACAATGTGAAACCGCTTGTTGAAATTCTTGTCTTACGTACTTTAAAAGGCACTAGCCAAAAATTCTGTTATCAAGCTATTTACGCAAATAAAACTACGTTCTAGAAAGGGTCCACATACGATCCAGATGTTTTTCTACAATTTTCGCATTGCATATTTAACTGAAGTAAACTAATTAAATAGTCAGACTTCCATTCGGCATGCTGTTTGCCCAAAAAAATCCGTTATACAAATGGTACGCATGCGTTCCACAAATAATTTTGCCATTTTTCATTTCAGTGTTTAACTGAAGTAATTTAGTTGAATATTATTATGTTCCACATAAATTCCAAATGCGTTCCACTTGAATTTTTATCCTTTTTTTTACAATAATATTGAACAAAGGTCATTTTAATGAGTTCTAGCTAGTTTTAGTTACAATCTACATAGCTTCCACTTATGTTCCACATAATTTGTGAACATCTATTTTCGTATTTTTTGCCTTCGAACTCAAAAAAATTATATGTTATTGCTAGCTGCACCAGCTTTCTACAAAAAAACTGCAACGCTCTTCATAGTGTTCTGCATTAAATTTAAATGCACATAGCTCAGCAGTCATTTTATTGAGTTTCAGCTTGTTTCAGTTACAATCCACATAGCTTCCACTTACGTTCCACGTATTTTTATAACTTTTTCTCCGCATTTT
Organism: Rhagoletis zephyria; assembly: GCF_001687245.7. Taxonomy (NCBI): domain Eukaryota; kingdom Metazoa; phylum Arthropoda; class Insecta; order Diptera; family Tephritidae; genus Rhagoletis; species Rhagoletis zephyria. The sequence goes on from NW_016188442.1 coordinate 3,140, forward strand.
TTTGCTTCGCCAGCCTTCCACAAAAAATATCATATCACTTTAGCATGTCCTACATTAAATTTTAATTTATTTAGCACTGATAACTTATTAAACAGCAGAGTACGACTAAAGACAAAAAGTAAATTTCGCTTTTGCAGCTTTTATTTTTTGTTTTAATTTCGTTCTTAATTAAGCTCAAGAGAGAAAGCTTTACAAAAAAGTACTTTTGAATTAATTTTGATTTCTACAGAATTTTAATTTCTTTCATGTTTCCGTTTCTTTTTTTCGTTTTCTATATTTAGCCATGGCTACATGGCAGCGCATTATAGCACTTTTTATTTAATTCACTGCTTACACTGCGGCTGCAAATGAAATAAACTTGGTCGGCCACATGGCCTTGAAAATGGCTTGAATGGAGTGAAAAACATTAACGTGGAATGTGGACGAAAAAATGAATATGTTGACGATACTTAAATTTGTGAAAGGTGCCAAGTATTTTTTGGTTTTATACGAAAAAAAATCGCAATAATTTTAATGAAATTAAGAAACTCATATATTATACTTTATTGAGTTCCACATGCAATCTACTTCGCTTCAACATACATTTCGTCATTGGAACATGTTTTATGGTATTTTAGCAACAAAAATTGGAATTCAAACGAATTTTTAAAAATGGCATTTACATTCCACATAAGTTCCACAAGCATTTGGTGCATTCATAATCATTTGTATAACGTAAGAAATAAGATTCCATAGTCGCGAGAAATTTCCGATTAAGTTCTACATACAATCCACTTGCTGCCAACATAGATAAAAAGTAATTTCGAAACGAATTCTTTACTCTCTATTCTTGACGTTCCACGTAGCCTCGAAAACAGCTTGAATTCCTGTAAGACCTTTAAGTAAAATTTATAGGCTTTAATTAAATTTACTACTACTATCTACTGCTCAGCGCAGGCTATGTATGAGTCCTTCACGAAGAATAATTTTTGTGAAAACATTTCAGGAGCTCAGTA
>NW_016188443.1:0-4134 GCF_001687245.7 Rhagoletis zephyria
AGACTGTAAAAAATAAATAAATAAATAAATCACAAGACTGTTCATTTTTAAAATTAACGAACTTTTTGATTCAAATTAATCGTAACAAAAAAACGCAACCGTGGCACGTATTTGCAACTTCCCCTCCAAATGAAATGTCAAAATTGTGCTCTCTGCTTGCAAGTGTTACTGGGTTTTTGGCTAAACGAACACGATTTGGTAACAATTGGTACCAACTTATACTAGTTTTTTACATAGCGAACAGTCTTGTGGCCACCCAATAAACACCAAAAAAATATTGCTCCAACCTTGGAGAAATTCATAGTTCTCAAGTTGATATCCAACATCATTCTCCAACTCATCTAAAACCGACGCGCAGAAACCTAAAAGATTATAAAGAAACGATAAATTTATTCATAATATGAGTGTTCGCTATGCACAAAGTTTGTACATTTCATTTGGAGGGGAAGTTGCAAATTCGTGCTGGGAAAATTTTTGCCAGTAAGAATTTACAAGCAGGATTGTGGCACACGGTTGTATTTTTAGTAGAAAGAAGTAAGTAAATATTCGTTTGTTCAATTAATTTAATTAATTCCAAACATTTGAAAGGTACTTGGCTGAAAAAGCTGTATTCGTAATCGGAACGCACTCGAATACACTGTCGATATAGGAAATCCGACAGTGACTCCCAAAAAGAAATTGAAGCGTATGTTGAAGAAAGTCAGAATAAGAAGAAATAAACGTATAGGTCCTGTTTTGGTTTCTACCTGAAATAAGTAAAAAAAATATTATGCTCGAACCTTGGACGCCAGCTGGCAGTGAAGCTTGCAAATGTTTGCTAATTCCTGTGCGCGCAAAACTTAGTAAGTTTCTCTCTTTGGGAGAGTATGGTACCTTATTCTCTGAATTTTGTTACTGGCTAATTCTTATTGGCAGTTGCATAGCGAAAACTCCCAATAAATAAAAGTGGGTTTTGTTTAGAAATTATCCAGTAACTTTATTTCTAAGAATTCGGTCTCAGAAACATTTTCCAAAAAAGTACGCGTCCGCAAATCCAGTAATAGNTACCTGAAATAAGTAAAAAAAATATTATGCTCGAACCTTGGACGCCAGCTGGCAGTGAAGCTTGCAAATGTTTGCTAATTCCTGTGCGCGCAAAACTTAGTAAGTTTCTCTCTTTGGGAGAGTATGGTACCTTATTCTCTGAATTTTGTTACTGGCTAATTCTTATTGGCAGTTGCATAGCGAAAACTCCCAATAAATAAAAGTGGGTTTTGTTTAGAAATTATCCAGTAACTTTATTTCTAAGAATTCTGTCTCAGAAACATTTTCCAAAAAAGTACGCGTCCGCAAATCCAGTAATAGTTTGCAAGTTTCATGAACAGCTGATAAATTGGTTGTTTATTCGCAGCAAATTCCTAATAAAACAATATATTTTATATTTTAATAGGTTTATTTTGTGAATTTCAACAATAAAAACCTACTAACAGTATTAGTTTAAATTTCTTCCAGCAACATGCGATCAGCTGTTGCAACATTTGTGGAAGTCACTCTCGGATATCCTATATCGACAGTGGTGTCGATTGCGTTCCGATTACAAATACAGCTTTTTCAGCCGAGTACCTTTCAAATGTTTGGAATTAATTAAATTAATTGAATAAACGAATTGTGCCCTCTCATTGCAAGTTTGATTGGGTTTTTGGTTTAACGAATACGATTTGGTAACAATTGGTACCAACTTGTACACATTTTTTGCATAGCGAACACTCCTATTGATAGCGCATAAATCAAACGTGTTTCTGATGACGGAAATATGCTAATCGGCCGGTTTGCATGGTGGGGTTGGGCGTACGGAAGGATCAAAAATGGGTGACAAAAAAATTTACTCGAGCGCGTGAGATATTCACAAGGGATGCTAAATGGGCCCGAATGAACCTCCTATTCAATAATCTGACGATTCAGATGTCACGCAAGCTCGTGGCGTCTTCTTGAAGATGAAAAAAATGAAATCGCCATTAGGATTTACTCGAGCGCGTTAGATTTTCATACAGAAGGTTAATCTCGATGCCCTGGTCGTCCTGTTCCATAATCTGACGATTATCTGGAGAGATTTTCTTATCTGACGGTTTAAAAAAAGTAATTTCGTTTCTAAGATGCACAGTCAACCAAACATATATTATTGTAAACACTTATTATTTTATCCGTGCAACTATTATCATACGGCAAGTCCGGTTCAACATGGTTGTTGTTGTTGTTGTAGCGCTCAGATCGGTTAATATCGCCGTCGTTGCCGTCAAGTTCCACTAACGGCAGCCCTGAGAAGCGTGCAGCCTCCATAGGGTCGGTCCGNCCGGTTCAACATGGTTGTTGTTGTTGTTGTAGCGCTCAGATCGGTTAATATCGCCGTCGTTGCCGTCAAGTTCCACTAACGGCAGCCCTGAGAAGCGTGCAGCCTCCATAGGGTCGGTCCGCAGGGACAAAGCCGTTAGGGTTGTCGGGTTTTCCGGGCATGCGAAGAGATGATTCGAGTCGTGAGGGGTCTCTCCGCATGCCGGACACTCATTTGGCACATCCGCGTTTAGTCTGCTCAGGTATGAGTTTAACCTGCTGCAGTAGCCAGAGCGAAGTTGGGTTATTGTCGTTCTTGTCTCCCGAGGCAGATGAAGCTCCGTCTCGTCAATGTCCGGTGGTTGTGTGCCTAGAACGGCATTCACATACATAACTCGAGACTGACTCCCTGTGAATGCCGTTCAGTGCCTGTCGGTATGCTGACGGGTCCAGAGGCTGCTTAGTGAACCTCTGGACTCCGTCCGTCAGTTCGTAGAGATGCCTCCTGACGTGCCTAGGCGAGGGCTCCTCTGCAAGCAGCTGTAGCTCTCAACCACAAACTGCTTGCAGAGCATTATGTTGTGCTCCTTTATGGGGAGCATTTGTGCTCCGTTGTGGAGGTGATGTTCGGGTGACATCAGGAGGCATCCTGTCGCTGTCGTGAATGCTGTGTTCTGTACAGTCTGTAGCTTCTTCCACTGCGTCCTACTAGTCCCCGGCGACCACACTGGCGCTGCGTAGTTTAAAACCGGCCGGCCTATTGCCTTGTATGTTGCCAGCAACGTTTCTTTGTCTTTGCCCCAAGTACTGCCGGCTAGCGACTTGAGGACCTTGTTGCGGCTCTGTACTTTATTGACAATAGCGGTTGAGTGCGCAGAGAAGGAGAGCAGGCTGTCGAATGTTACTCCGAGTATTTTGGGGTTATTCACCGTCGGAATTGGTGTGTCATCGACGTGAATCCCCAGCGGTAGCCTGACCTCCTTCGTCCAGGTGGTGAATCATGTCGCAGAGGATTTCGTAGGGGAGAGGGCTAGGCACTTTGCAGTGAAGAAGCGAGAAAGCTCGTAGAGATACCCGTTTAATTTCGAACACAAGTCATCAATTCCATTCCCAGTCGCCATGATCGAGCAATCGTCGGCGTAAGAAACAATCGAGACTCCCTCTGGTGGTTGTGGGAGCCTTGAAATATAAAAGTTAAACAGTAGCGGCTAAAGGACACCACCCTGTGGAACCCCCTGTTTTATTTCTCTGAGTTTGCTCGATTTGTCTCTAAACATTACCGACGAGTGTCGACCACTCAGATAATTTACCGACCACCCTCTGCCTCTGGGGGAGAGAAGAAGCCTCTATATCTTCTAGTAGCGTGGCATGGCTGACCGTGTCAAACACCTTTGAGAGTTCCAACGCTACTAGAATCGTTCCCTCACAGGGACGGTTACGGTTAAGGCCACGAGTTATATGAGTGTTTATGACGTTAGGTGCTGTTGTTGTACTGTGCACTTTACGGAAACCATGCTTATGCTTCCCTGGGGAGTCACTATTGTCGTTCTTGTCTCCCGAGGCAGATGAAGCTCCGTCTCGTCAATGTCCGGTGGTTGTGTGCCTAGAACGGCATTCACATACATAACTCCAGACTGACTCCCTGTGAATGCCGTTCAGTGCCTGTCGGTATGCTGACGGGTCCAGAGGCTGCTTAATGAACCTCTGGACTCCGTCCGTCAGTTCGTAGAGATGCCTCCTGACGTGCCTAGGCGAGGGCTCCTCTGCAAGCAGCTGTAGCTCTCAACCACAAACTGCTTGCAGAGCATTATGTTATGCTCCTTTATG
>NW_016188444.1:0-4134 GCF_001687245.7 Rhagoletis zephyria
ATTATGCGGAGTACCGTTGGCCTAAGTTAGAGCATTTTTATTTCTTGCACAAGCGCAGTGCGACTTGCCTGCGCTACTTGCTTATAGCAACAAACCTTTAATAAAAAATTACTACCGTATTATATAGCATACAATATTGTATACATACATACATATATTGCGATATTGAAAGTGTTTGTAATGAGAAAGTTCACGCTACAAAAAAAGGTAATTGTGGTGTTTTATCTAAGTTGTATACCGGTAGCGCCCAATAAATCTCGATCAATTATTCTTTCGGTAGGAAAAAATGAAAATGTTTCACATTGATTTGATCCGTTTTAGTGAGTTAAAAAAGGGGAACAGATTTGTATGAGATTTCTTTTCGTATAAATATGCTCTAATTATCGAGAAGTACGCCTTCCAAATATATCCTATCAGAAGTATATAAAATGTGGATATCTTTAAAACAGGAGCAGCTAGGATTTCAATTTAAGCGGATTCTTAACCTTAAGATATCAACAAATACAACCCTGCTTTCAGATTTTGTCGACATTTTTATGCAACCTATCTTCGCTTCCTGCCCACCGTGAGCAGGGATCGAACCTGCGAATTCGATGTTCAAAGTCAGAAGCGTTAACCACTGAGCTATGTACATCCCGTAAACTCTTGTTGCTAATTATTTTTTCCGTATTCAACCAACTACTATCAAGTGCAGCTGATTTGCCGCTATTTAAACTCGACAGCGTGGTTGTTGTTGTCAATTCTATACACCCATTTGCTTATTTGCTTTTTTGTATAGTTTCAGGCAGGCTCTTCCTAAACTATGTATTTGTCAATGTTACGGGATGTACATAGCTCAGTGGTTAACGCTTCTGACTTTGAACATCGAATTCGCAGGTTCGATCCCTGCTGAAGTCTAGAAAAAAGAAGTCTGATGAGGAGATGTGGTGATCTCCGAAATAGTGCTATAACTTCTACCGCTTAGACTTTGTTGCTTTTTCAATTTTTCCTAATAAACAATCGTGGTACAAAGCTCAATAAAAATAAAAAATGTTAACAAGCCACAGTAACATTGACTAATTTTTTTATGTTTTATTTTTTGTTTGTACTTCACATGGCACGCTTTGAATTAGAAGAAAAAAATTTAGAACAGTTTTTGACACTTTCGATACCAGAACCAACAACAAAATACACGCAAATGTGGTTTCTGCTCTAATGCTACTACACCTGTTTGATATGCCTTGATCCCAATGGATTTCTGTATGGTGAGTGATGCACCCTAGTGTATATACATACATACATGTGGAGGTCTGTGTACCTACATACATATATTAATTCGTACGTATGTCTTTAATATAAACGTTCACGCTGTTGCTTTATTTTTGCATACATATTTATAATTCAAAGTGTTCTAGATTTTCCAACCAACAGAAAACGAGAAAAAACATCAGTTGGCAAGCCTCAGATGATAGTAAAAAATATATGTACATTAATTTGGTGTCACTTTTACATGTTCTTTATAAATATTAACATTTTGCGTTTCTCTGCAATATTGTCTGTTTTGGTTTTAGTTTTTTTCAAGCCCTTTTGTACCACCTTTGAGTGGCGAATCGGAATTGTCAGCAATCGTATTTTTAATATGCATGCAATTGCTATTTTTTACCATTCACTTTCACAGTTTTTTACAAATTTCTGTGTGCTATTTATTTCATTTTTATTTTTATTAATATCTTTTTTTTTCATATCAGCTTAATTGTTAATTCCAATCGGAACATAATTATGGGCATTTATTTGCAAATGCTACAGTTTTTGCTGCTGTTAATAAGCAAGTATATGTATGTACATTAGACTGCATCACTCCCCATACAAAAAAAAAATCGGTACTATTTTTCCATTGGAATCATAAAATCTATTATATTTTAAGACGTCCACCGAAATATTTCGGAAAAATATTAAGATTTAAGCGAGCTGGACCGATTTGAAAATACCTCCAAAAATGGAGTTTTTTATGAATAAAAATAGTTTCTTAAAGATTTTTTTTGAAAAAATGACAAAACGGTTTAAGCTTAAAAAATTTGCTTAAAAATATTTTTAAAAAATTTAAAAAAAGTTTTGGACGGAATCATGATAATGAGATTTTTGGTGCTGTTTTTAACTTTTTTCAAAGATTGGTATAAGAAAAACGGAGCCTAAACTCTCCAGATTTAGACTTGTGAGATATCATTGCAAAGGTATTTTCTCACCCTTTTTATTTCTTTGCTAATAAACTCATTCAAACGATGGAAGAGAAAGGTAGGATGAACGAACGTCATTCAAAGTTGAATTAAGATGTGTTGGTATTCGAAAAAACAAGATGGGACACGAATAACGTTTTTTTGGCCAGAAATAAACACAGTGTGAAAATACCTTTCTACTAAGATCCCATAAGTCTAAATGAGAACATTTTTGGCCCAGTTATTCAAGTTTTTCGTAAACCAATCTTTGAAAAAAGTAAAAAAAACAGCATCAAAGATCTCATTCTTACGATTCCGTTGAAAGGATTTTTAAATATTTGTATGCATGTTTTTTAAGCTTAATTCAATTTGTCATCTGAGGGGACTTTTTTCAAAAAGTTCGCTAAGAAACTATTTTTATTCATAAAAAGCTTCATTTTTGGAGGTATTTTCAAATCGGTCCAGCTCGCTTAAATCTTAATAGTTTTCCGAAATATTTTGGTGGACGTCTTAAAATATAATCAATTTTGTAATCCCGGCGGAAAAACCGCAACTTTTTTTAGTGATGCAGTCTAATGTACATACATACTATATATTCATATGTAGTAGATACATATAAGCACCAATGAAGACCACTTTTAATAAATAGTGACAAAATTGCACTTCATATTTCACGGCTGCCCTCTGCTGTCATAAGTATTATGTAAAATATATGTAGTTATGTACATAAGTATTTTATATAAAGGCGATGTTGGGCGGTCTCAGAGCCTTAATAGTGCTTTCGCATTAGTTTTCCTACACATTTGTGCACACAAGTCGCCCTTGCCAATCGCCACTAACAAACTTGTCACAACTACTTTCTACTCTACATACTTAACTATTTAGTACGTACACCCATCATCTGCTGCAATAATTATACTTATCTGCCCTCTAAGTGTAATCGCCTTTAATTGTCGCATTTCATTTGTACTTTGTTCTTGATTGATATGCAAATTTCCTACATTTCTTAAATCAGTCGTTTGCGAGCCTTTTAAAATATTGTATTCTTTCATCCTACATATGTGCAAAAAAAAGTACAACAGTTTGTTTTTTTTTGACCACAGCGCTAATTTAGCAAACTGACCATAAAAAAATAAATAACCAATTTTTTTGTTTTAGCAGAAAATGAGTTTAATAGTAAAATGAAATGTTTCATGAGTTTACGGGATTAATAAAGATTTTTGTTCACGATTGTTTCCAAAGCGATCAGGATTTGTTCGGGAATCATGAAATTCTTTGTGCTATTTTAGGGAATACAATTTTCTGGACGTTTTGAGATATTTTTGATGTTTTCTTTCGATATATTTCGGGACTTTTCGGCGTTTTTTTGCACTTCTTTGCGGACTTGTCGGGATACTTCGTGTGTTATTTTAAGGAGATTGCGAGACTTTTTTCGCGACTTTTTCGGATTCCCTTCGGGAGCTTTCGGGGTACTTTGTGTTTTATTTTTCGAGAGTTTGCGGAAACATTAGCAATTGTGCGACAATTAAGCAATTGTTATTTCTTAAAATTTCACACCTTTCACTTTCTGTTATTTACGAATAAGTTGAGAATTTTGGCGTGTTAGAATTTATACATAAAATTTGGTGGACATTTTTTAATCTTGTACCACTTGGTAAGCACATGTGTTGACAGATTTTTATCGCGACGAATTAAAATAACAACAAACAACAAAAATTCTAAAGACGTGCTATAACGTAATAAATATACCCTTATTTACAACAAGTAGAGCGTGTTAGAGATAAGTCCTACATAAATAAATAGATTTTATTATTAAGTCATTTTAATGTTTTGCATCGAAATGACAGAGCGACAAGAAAAACACAAAGCTTATGACCCGAAAAGGCAAAGCAAACTTACAGAAACAGCTAGAATGCTATTCATTTTCTAAGCAGGTAATTGA
>NW_016188445.1:0-4134 GCF_001687245.7 Rhagoletis zephyria
ACGACTTCTATCTCTAGATCTTGATCTAATTTGTAATTCATTAATATCTACTGTAAATTTGTTAAGATTTTGGTAAATGGCTGTAGTTAACTCAGTTAAATCTCTAATGCACGGTTCCAGAATATTATTATTATTTTCTACGCTAGCGGCATTAAAAGATTAAGACGATTGAGGTTTATTTATCAAATCAAATAATTTATCTGCAAGAGAAATAATTTCTTCAGTACTTTGATTACTACAAGAAGTTATATGAATTTGTATTGTAGTAGCGTTGTATAGGCTAGCTTAAGTAATAGATTAATAAATCATGTAAGTCNACCTGCTAAAGATTTCATATGTCTATAAAGTTCTGATGGTGACCTATCACCTTGTTCGGTATTTGAAAATAATTGTTCTAATCTCTTCGCTAAGACAAAATCTTTCACATAAAACTTTCTTAATTGTTTCATATTTGTTAATCAAAGGGGGCGGATTAATAAAATCAATAATTTTAGAAATTAATTCTTTTTGAAGAAAAACTACAATATTTTAAAATTTGATATTATACGTATATTGTTAATTTCGAATTGTCCATCCACAAGGAGAAACCATGCTTCAGGACAATCTTCCCAAAAATTAGGCAATTTAACAGATTTTGATAAATTCGCACTTAAGTTATTTCCATTTGGAAAGTTATTAGATCTTATACTTTGTGTAATGTTTATGTCTGATGTGTGTATTGGATTTTCATGGTGGTTTTCTGTTGTTGATGTGAAATTGAGTGTTCGTATTGGTGATCTTTGCATTTTGAAATAAACTGGAGAAGAAGTGTACAAAATAAATATACAGTCAGTCAACAAAGTTTAGGTACAGCGAACTTTTTACAATACGGGCAACTATTTTTTAAATATTTTGTTTTTCGCTAATTTTTTATAAAAATATGGTTAATTCTACAACAAAAACCCCAAAAATCAAAGTTCCAAACCTTGTGCAAAAGTAAAGAAAATTCTGCAAAATTTCATTCAAATACTGCACTTTTTATTTACGCTCTCTAGAAAAAAGTTGAGTATGCAGTTTTTTAGCCCATTCAATTTTAGTATAATAAAGTGCAAGTATGAGGAAGCTAGGACTTACCATTGATTTTTGGGAAATTGTTTTGTTGAAGGTGTCGCACATTTTTTCCATATAAAAAAATTATCAAACATTATTTTATATGGAGAAAATTCACCTTCAACATAAAAAATTGCTAAAAATCAATGGTAAATCCCAGCTACCTCAAACTTGCACTTTATTATACTCAAATAGAATGGGCTAAAAAACTGCATACTCAACTTTTTTCTAGAGAGCGTAAATAAAAAGTGCAATATTTGAATGAAATTTTGAAGAATTTTATTTAAATTTGCACAAGGTTTTGAACTCAGATTTTTGGGTTTTTTGTTGTAGAATTAACCATATTTTTATAAAAAATAAAATATTTAAAAAATAGTTGCCCGTATTGTAAAAAATTCGCTATATATATATTTATAGACGAAAAAAATATTAAAAGTTAAAAGAAATGTTAATAAAAATTGATTATATTCATATAAAATTATTTATATTAGTTGTAGTTAATAATTCTAAATTTCTTTTCAAAATTTTGATTTTAAAATTTAATTATATTTACAATGGTAGGTTGATAAATCTCTAAATTATTTTAAATTAATTTTGTATTTTTTGTTTAACAAATTTGAATTTAAAAACAAATAAACTATGTCGGAGAGCAACTTTTAAAACATTAACAAAAACTAAATGAATAAACAAAAGACTTCAGACACGAACTTTTTTATTTTTATTTAATTTTTTTTTTTTATGAAAAAAACACTAATTTTATTTCTTTGTTACCTGTGACAGCAAAACTGAAAATAACTTCTGTGACTGTTGCTGCGCTAGTTGTTGTTGTAGTAGCTGTAGGCCTGATTATACTTTCTGGTATCTATCTAAACAATGATGTACTTAACGTATGATCTTAGGACTGCAATTAATCAGTTCATGGAATTGATTGTTGGACAAAAAAAATGACTATATTGCATCAAATCAATGATGTCCCGAAGCAAAAGGAGTAAGCTCTGGTCAACCGTGAGGTCCTTGTCCAACCCGACGAAGCGTGATGACAGAGTGGAAATCTCATTCGAAGGTCACGCCTCATCGGACCCGAAGAAATGCGCGAACTATTTCAGTCGGCCAGGAGGTCGAGTGACCAGGAGGCTGCACAAACTGCCCAAAAACAATGCTCCACTTGTTTTCACCAGCGGTGAAGTGAAGGGGCCATCGGGAAGGCGAAAGCCTCCAAAGCCATTGGACCCGACGGAATCTGTATGCTGATGTTGAAACATTTGGGGCCTGTGGGGGTAGCATACCTCACGGAGGTCCTCAATTTGTCTATGACCACCCTCATCATTCCTGATGTGTGGAAATCAGGGAGAGTGGTCCCACTGCTGAAACCGGGGAAACCCGCCAACAGAGGAGACTCTTATCGCCCGATAACGCTCCTTTCCCCGGTCGCGAAGACACTTGAGGCCCTGCTGCTCCCATACTTCACCTGCCACCTAACCCCAGCGAAACATCAGCATGGCTTCCGTAAAGTGCACAGCACTTAACGCCATAAACACCCAGATAACTCGTGGCCTAAATCGAAACCGCCCCTGTGAGAGAACTGTCCTAGTAGCACTGGACTTGTCAAAGGCGTTTGACACCGTCTGCCATTCCACGCTGCTAGAAGACATTGAGGCCTCCTCTCTCCCACAGGGACTGAAGCGATGGTCGGCGAATTATATGAGTGGTCGACAATCATCAGTAATCTTCAGAGATCAAACCTCGAAACCAAGAAGAATAAAACAAGGGGTTCCACAAGGTGGTGTTCTCTCCCCCTTACTTTATAACTTGTACATCTCGAAACTCCCCCAGCCACCTGAAGGAGTTTCCCTGATCTCGTACGCTGATGATTGTTCGATTTTGGCGTCTGGGAATGGAATTGATGACCTCTGCTCAAAAGTAAACGGCTATCTCTCCAGCCTTTCTCGCTTCTTCACTGCAAGGAGCCTAACCCTCTCCCCAACGAAATCAACGGCGACCCTCATCACCACCTGGACGATGGAGGTCAGGCTTGAATTAGGCATTCACGTCGACGGCACACCTATACCGACGGTGAACAACCCGAAAATTTTAGGGGTTACCTTTGATAGCCTACTCTCTTTCTCCGCGCACACAACCGCAGTTGTCAACAAAGTACAGAGCCGCAACAAGGTCCTCAAGTCGCTCGCCGGCAGCACTTGGGACAAAGACAAAGAAACGTTGCTGGCAACATACAAGGCAATTGGCCGGCCGGTTCTAAATTATGCTGCGCCAGTTTGGTCACCGGGGACTAGTTGGACGCAGTGGACGAAGCTACAGACTTGTCAGAACGCCGCACTCCGGACAGCGACTGGGTGCCTTCTGATGACGCCTGAGCATCACCTACACAGTGAGGCCCAAGTGCTCCCCGTAAAGGAACACAACAAGATGCTCTGTAAGCAGGGGGCACCTATTCATGTACAAGGACGCAGTCCAGACCCACACAGACCAACCACTGGACCCAATGACGTACAGACGAGCGATCAACGACATTCATAGGGAGTCTGTCTCCACCTACCTCGACTCCCGGCCTAGGAATGTCGTTATCGGAGCCCAATCACCACCTGTGGAAGAGACGGAGCTTCAATTACCAAGAGAGACCCGCGTTACCCTGGCTCAGTTACGGTCTGGATATTGTAGCCGCCTAAACAGCTACCTGTCCAGACTCGACCCAAACATCCCAAATGAGTGCCCGGCATGTGGAGACTCCCCCCACGACACCAACCACCTCTTCACATGCCAGCTCAATCCGACTCAACTAACACCCCCTTTGGTCCGACCCCATCGAAACAGCTCGTTTCCTGGGCCTACCGTTAGTTGAGCTTGACGATAATGATTAAAAGTTGACCCGAAACAGGCGAGGCTTAGTAGTGCCGCTACAACAACAACCACAATAACAACCATATGTGCAAGCATATGAGCAACAAACGCAATTTATTAAACAATACAATTTCCATCCACTGCCGGTACTTTAAATAAACTGTTGAACAGACGGGTTTCAATCGA
>NW_016188446.1:0-4134 GCF_001687245.7 Rhagoletis zephyria
TTTTTTTTCTTGACTGTCGCAACTTGAGTTCCATGCATGCCAGCCAGGCGTACGCCGCCCGCTCGCCAGTTATGCGTTGCATATGTTGCACTTATGTGCAGCCGATGTGGCATTTTCAATGACTGTCTGTTGCATGATTTTATGTGGCACTTGTTAGTGTAGCAAAAACAAAAATAAAGTGATATGTATATAAAGGAAAAATGCAAAAGGCGTCTCACTGAGAGTGCTTGGAGCAAAGGCGTGCCAAGTTGAAGTGCTGCCTTGAATGGCTGGTGGGCTAAGAGTCAGAATGAATGAGTTGGATGTGACGCTGGGTGGGGTAAATTTTCAATGGAGAAGCAAACACATTTAGAACCAAAGCCATAAGTTAATTTTAGACGCACTTTCGAGTAAAATATATAATATTTGTAACATAATTGTTGCTGCCTCACTAAGCCAACTTAAATTAGCTAGCCAGCAAAGTGTCATTTTAGTCGACTTGATGACTACTGCACTGTTTCGACTAGAAATAAACAAAAGAATAATAAAAAGGGATTCCTTGTCAGAGAATATCATATCAAAATATAGTTTGAACTATAAATTTTTAAACTTTATACAATATATATCGCAATTTAATAAAAAATAAATCGAGCAAAAATATTCAAGTTTTTAAATATGAATTTCTCAAATTTTTGGCAATTATTAAGCTGTGAAATATTATTTTCCAAAAAAAATTAAATTTCTGGAATAAAATTTAAAAGCTTGTAAATTAGTAAACNTTTGGCAATTATTAAGCTGTGAAATATTATTTTCCAAAAAAAATTAAATTTCTGGAATAAAATTTAAAAGCTTGTAAATTAGTAAACTAGAATTATTTTATGAGGTTAAATGCTTTTGAAGAAGTGGAGGACTTTCCTTCACTTGGCACAGAAGGGGAACAGCTGGCGTGCTTTGTTGAACTCGCCCAAAATCGCTTAGGCGGTTAGAGTGCCAAATAGAAGACGAAGAAGAAGAATAAAAGCTTTTGGAATGCTGGTAAAATATTGATTCTTAAACGAAAAAAGAAAAGGCTTTCGAAATGCCACATTCATATTACGAAAAATGGCTAAAAAATTTGTTCTATTTTATTTTGATTTTCAGAAATGTTTGGAAAAATTTCACAAAAAAATTTAAAATCTTTAAAACACATTTTCGGCAAATCAGGTCCAAATTTTAAGGAAATCATACATTTTTTTTAAATGCAGTGGCAGGCTTTCTGAACTTTCCTTAATAAAATTCATCAACGAAATTTTTACTTGAAACTTTTATAAATTTTTGGAATCAGCAGGAAAAGTTTTGAATTTGAAACTGCTTATCAAAAATGCTGACTTAGATTTCCGAAAAATATATTCTATATTAAAAAATTGAATTTTCTAGTAGCATTTCAAAATATATCAAGTTGTAAAGATTAATTTTCTAATATTTTTTTAATTCGAAGTAATAACCTCCTTTCAAAATTTCCAAACTTTCAGGCTTAAAGGAAAATTTCGAAATTCAAAAAGAGAGAAAAAGAGTTCAAACAAGTTTTAAGCCTGGCTTAAAATAATTCTTGTGGGAATAAAAAATTTCTAAATTGTTATTTTTTTTTGAGACAACGCAAAAACAAATAAAAAAATTTAATTCGAAAAAGTAAAAATTATTTTCAAGAAAAGCAAAAACTCTATACTCCAAAACTAAGTAATACATAAAAAAAATTGTCAAAATTAAATGTACCAAAAAAAATAAAATTATAGAAAAATCTAAAAAAATCTGAAAAAGTTATAAAGAACTTACAAAAATTTTGAAAATGTATTTTTCAAAAACAACTTGGGGAAAATTAACTTTACCAAAAAAATTCAAAAAAAGAAAATTTCATTGCTTGAACTAAAAAAATTTCTGTAAAATTTTACTTTAAAAATTTTGTTTCGAACCAGAGAAATTTCGAAATTCTCCCTAAAAAGCAAAAAAAAAATATTCTTAACTTCCAAAATTTTTCAATTCAAAATTTTTTAGCGCTCGGAAAGTATACAATTCCACAAATACCATATATACTTTTGAAATAAAAATAAAAAACAACTTCTGTCTGAACTTTAACTTAATGCCAACAACTCACCACAAACCAGTGATAAGACTGGCTTGAGAAACGGACCCACTTCACACACACGCGCTCAATCCAATGACAAATATTACACAACAACAAAAATAATAATAATAATAATAAATNTTTAATTAAAGAAAAATAAAAAGGAGAGCAACACAGATTAGCGCACGAATATGCTGACCTCTTTACACAACTTCCGATTTGATAAATGACTTTGACTACCAGGCAACAACTAAAAGTGCAATGAAGAAAAAAAAAACTACCACAACAACAACACTAAAGCTAAAGAAGTGCAAGCCTGGATGCATACAAACATATTTAAATAGGTTGTGGAGTGTAGGATCGACATGGCGCGCAAAAGAGGTGGAGAAGGATTGCTTGAAGAGCGTCAAGGAAAGCAGTTTCAGAGTTCGCTCTTGGACTGAACTTTGGAAAATTTTTTGTTTTTTTTTTTTGCTAGGAGGCGAATATTAAAAACTTTTAGAACAAAATTCTGAAAAAAATTTAAATAAATGAAATGAAATGAACTTCCTGGCTTTAATTGCCAAACTTGAGTTGCTTAGCGCGCACAGATAACCCCAGGCCGAAATCCGCTCTATTTTTAGTTTAAATACTAAATTTTTTAAGCTGTGAACTTCCAAATCCGCTTTTAGCACATTGGCGCCAATTTAGACACTATCAGCACACACTTTTCAATACAAAGACTGCCATTTTAATAGGCCAAAATGTCTTGCAAAAAAAAAAAACAATTCTTCATTCATTTTCTGACACCGATTTTGCTGGGCGATTAAATTGGCTCATCTGCCTGCACGGCTTTGCCATTGTCGCGCTGATAAGACGCCAAGCCACACAGGCAAGTTGCGTTAGTGTGCGTGCATTATCTGTCGATGCCGAAGAGCTGGCCGGACGCGAAATTCTGGCGGCAATTGGCGTTAGCAGAGACCGCGCTGCCAGCCAACGTCGACCAAAAAAGTCGCATTCAGCGCCAGCAGCATAATTTGCTATTTGCTAAATTGGCTAACCTAAAGCTTTTACAACGGCGTTCACAACGCCTGTAAGTGTGTGTGTGTGTGTTAAGTTATGCTCGTGTAGGTGTTCGCAGAGTGTTTGAAATGTTTTGTCATTTAATTTAATTTTATTAATTTTTTTTAATTTATGCCCGTTTTGCCTTCAAATGTCTCTTCGGCTGCCTTCTGTCTTGCCTTCACCGTCACTGATAACCTGGCCCAATATATTTTTTTCCGAGCTTGAACTTTTATTATTGAACTCATTTATTCAGATTTGTTTAATGTTGCAGTTGCTAACCTAAAGAAGCGATTAAATTTAGTATAATCTTGTATTTTTTTAATTTCTTAAATTTTTGTGCCTTCTGCTTTTTCGGGGATGTGAAATATGATTTATGAGATTAGCAGATCCGGTGTTACGGCATTCGAAAAGTGGAACAACACGTCCTTGAAAAAATAGAAATAAGTTTGATTTTTTCATAGACAATGGCGTGGTTAATCCCAATATGTAACGGAAATGTTATTCAATTAGAAGGAAAAATAAACGGATGCAAAGATATGTATGTACGTTCTAGGTGTATTGCAATTTCTGCTTTGCATACTATTCAAGTATGTATCGATTGCTGAGCGGAAAAGCGACCTATCTCAATAAACTTTTAAAGAACGCCATATTTCAGAATTTGGTTGAAGAACGCCCTATTTCAAAATTCGTTTCAAAAATGCCCTATCTCAGCTGCTGATTCAAAAACGCCCTATATCAGCACATTTTCAATACATTTTGAAGGCAGATAGGGCGTTCTTCAACCAAATTCTGAGATAGGGTGTTTTTCAATAAAATTCTAAAATAGGGCGTTCTTGAAATGTTTTTTGAGATAAAGCGTTGTCGAACTGGCTGCCGAGATAGGTCGATCTTCCACTCAGCAGTCGGTATGTAGGCGCCCCGTACTTGTATGTTTAATCTTTTTTTACCAATTTAAAACTAAAAAAAATCATGTTTGCTTTGCTATCAAATGATTCTTTATAATTTTTTTT
>NW_016188447.1:0-4134 GCF_001687245.7 Rhagoletis zephyria
TATATAAACACATAAAAATAGGTAAAGTGAACAGAAGAAAAAATTTAATTTAAAATGTACTTCGGCAGACAACTGCAAACTTTGAGGGTAATTTTGCCATGAAAAAGATTCTGTAAAAGAGGCTTGAGTACTAGGTATTCATGAGAATTGATGAGTAAACATCTGTGAGTGGATGGCAAAGCATTAGGCGATTCAGTTACATACTACATAGGTAGCTTAGGCTAGAAGTAAACAATAAATTCATTTTATTTTATTAATCGACTTCAAAAAAATGGAGGTATATATTTGTATGTGCTTATGTTGCCGGATAAGTATGTAGTACCTCTAGGGTAGTCCCATACTACTTTAAGTTAGGTTTCGCTCCGATCAGTGTTTGATGAAGAAATTAACAGCACTCCTAAGTTTTTATATGAGCATAGCAGTCGATTGAGTTCTTTTGTTAAAAAATTACTTGTTCCTTTTGTCGGAACCAGTACATGGCCTTTTCATAACAACTCCGGAAATAGTTCAGGACTGTTTCAGGATAATTTCGTGACCAGTTTCTAACCACCCCAAAATTATGCCAAATTATCCTGAAGAGGTTCCGAAAATATCGTGAAATTGTGCCGAAAGCATTTCGGACAAGTCTTGAAATGATGTCAAAATAGTCCCAAAATGTTACCGAAGAAGTCCTGAAATGTTCCTGTAATAATCCTCAACTAGTTCAGTCACGAAACAGGCCTGATCTAGTCCCGAAATCACCCGAACTAGTCTTGAATAGTCAACTTGGTCGTGAGCTTGGCCCGAAATGATCTCAAGCAAGTCTTAAAACGGTGCCGAAATGGTCGCTTACTAGCTCAAAATGGTCCTGAAATAGACCCCAAAAGCTATTAAAATGGTACTGAACTAATTCTGAAATAAACCTAAACAAGCCCCGAAATGTTCCTGACTAAGCACGTTCCAAGTTCTGATCTCCCGATTACAAAAATATTAAGCGTTTTGAAAAGAAAAAAAAAATGTAATTAATGAGCTGAGGTTCCAAAGAATTTCTCTCCAAGGCTTGAACATTCATAGCCTTAAGTATGTATATACATATGCAAGAAAAAGGCGAAAAAGTTACCTACAGACACAAGAAAATGCTCCACGGCTCAATAGAAGAATTTTCCAAAAGAGAAACAGAATATTTAGAAATTCAACAAAAAACTTAGAATTTCTAGAAACATGCAAAGAAACCGGTGACACAAAGTTCAATGGCTAACTGTATTGACAATTGTCGTCGAATGCGGAAATTAAACGAAAAAAAACTGTAAAAAATCAAAGCGCAGTAAACACCCACACATACATACACACTATAGTAAAGGCTAAAATTGCCTATTTGTCCAAATCGGACAACGACCGCTTGGGGACGCAACAATACGGCTTGCAACAACAAATTGACTTGTACGCACATACATACCTACTACATACATACATATGTATGTAAGCACATATGTATATAAAATACTGCAGACACATATTGCAACGGATGTACATATGTAAATATGTCCGGTGGTTTATTTTAAGGCGCTACCCGGTGGGTGTAACGCACATACAAACTTAATTGTATACCTACATACATACATGTGAAAGTTTAAAATGCACTTGAGGTTTTGGACAGCCTTGTATGTTGTTTTGATTTATATGAAATTTGTTTACTTTTTGACGTAAACCTGCCATGTAAAGTAATTTGGATATACAATCGAAAAAGAAATGCCATCAACTTAATTTGAATAATAAACGAACAAATAAATTACATATGTATGCACATCAGGGCGGTCCAAAAATGCATGTGAAAAATAAAGTCGAAATTTTATTGCTCTAGGATTGTTCTATACCGAAAAAAATATACTCCTGTTTTTTTTTTTTTTTTGAAATCGAAAAGTATTTTGTGGGCGTTCAAGCACTCAAAGTTTTCCATGTATTTTTATATGGGGAAAAACAACTTTTCGTAGAAATGGTATAGACTTCTTAAAGGTCCATATTTTTTGATCGGAAAACTCTGTTTCTCTTTAAGAGATCCCAATAATAATACCCAATTATTTATTTAACCATTTTTTCATAGTAACCATAGTAACCAAAACCCCCAGAAAACGTCAGAAAATGCAATGGGGAGATAAATAAAAAATCTTTAGTAGTTGTTTACGAGATAGAGGCAAAAAAAACGGAAATTTCATGAAAAAATTTAGTTTAGTGACCCGTACTACCTCGCTGGTGGGAGTTAGGGTTACGCTGCAATGGGCACTTTTGTAGAGCATTTAATTCTAAATAAAACCCATCATTGACCATGATTAATCATAAAATGCCTCCTATAGAATTTTGAAGCAAAATAGAAAAGTTTGCGTGTAGTTTCGCTGTGATATGATTTAAACCTTTTTCCACACTCTGGAAAAATTTTTAAACTCAATTTGGTCTAAGAATGCGAAACGATATGGAGGTTTTACATGGGTTCAGGTCTGTCATACTGAGTTTGAACTATTGCGCCCAGACAATGACTCAATATTGTCATATTTAAGTTGAGTTTTAAACATGTGGCAACCTTCTTTACAAAATATCTTCTAAACTAAGCTCTTTCGATTAACGTCCATATTGTAGTATTTTATTCAACTTGTTTATTATTTAAAATTTGGCTTTAAGAAAGCTGGCAATACTCCATCCATGGCTGACAACCATGTTTTAATACTTCATTTGGGTTTTAAAAAAACTTAACTTGACTTTTAAAAAGGTGGTAACGCTCATATTATTATTTTCAAAATAAGGCTTTATTAAACCTCTTTCGTTTGCCAGCCATATTGTAATGCTTCAATTGACCTATTATTATAATTGGATTTAACTTTTATCAACAGGTGGCAACCCATTTGGAGATAAAATTTATTTTTTAATTTCCTTCGTTTGACGTCCATATTGAAAAAAAAAATCATTAAATCAGGTGGCAACCCGCTTCAAAAAATATCCTATACATTAATTTCGGCCCTAATTTTGCCAAATTTTATCAAAATTCGCCAAGCCGTTTCAGCGTGAAAGAGCACCAAACATACTTACACACTCACTTACTCACCCAGTCACTCACTCACTCACATTTCTGATATTACTTAGTAGAATTAGCAGGACTCCACGCTAGAAGTTAACTTTAAAGAAGTTTAAAAATTCTCGCGCAATAAATACATAATTTTACTAGTTATGTTAATACATACATACACTTTCCGATTTAAGTACATATGTAGATACCTATAATTAGGCAGCACATGAACTCAAAATAAATATATTCCAACTGTTGTTGCAATACATCTTCGCAGCCTAATGAGTAATAACTCAACCGGAATGAAATAAAAATAGACAAAAACAAATGCCCGCACTCAGAGCGATGATACCCCTCCACCACGTAGCCATACAAGCATTCATTATGTCAGTCTGCCAGCCACTCTGATACATTGCATTCGATTCGATGAGGTGTCAAGCCTTGCATGTGGCCAGTGCATAGGATACATACTCGTACTACATACATATGTATGTATGTACGTAACTGGCAAAGGATTGCAGCATTTCATGATAATCCCGGCATTTACAGCAAATAAATGCAACATTTTTTTTTCTCTTCCATAGCAATGACAAGTAGGTACAGACCGGGGGTGGGTGGTGAGATATGTAGCTGCTGTTTTGCTGCATAAACATGACATGCTCCACATTTGCGCTGACATTTATACACTTCAAAAAAATATANCATATCAGAAAACAAAACTGGGCACTCACAGCACGGCATGCCTACATTCATAAATAAATACGGGCATGCACACATACACAGATAGGTAGATAGATGCATATGAGCGCTTTCAAAAGTAGTTTAATTCGAAGGCGCAGCTACTACTGGACGACGTAAGAATACCAAAGCTCACTGCCACTCACACACAAACAAACGCACCCAGGCGCTCTAGTCTACTTTCTGCAACTTGCACACATAAGCTTTTCAACTTTTTCACTTTTGCACTTCGCATTTGTTATTTGCTGTTGGCACAAATGCATTTTCGGCACACACACACACAAAAAAAACAACCAAAAAACGAACGAAAACCCCAAAAACTAAAATAAAATACCTCAAAGGTGCAAATTCTTAGGTCGAGA
>NW_016188448.1:0-4134 GCF_001687245.7 Rhagoletis zephyria
ACTTGTGTTTATAAATTATATAAATTATTAAAAGAGCTTTGTAGTACATGTATGTTCATGAGTACAGGTATGGTCAAAAAATTAGCATCAAAATCAAAAATGATATTGTGTGCAACTTACGTTTATTTATTTATTTTTAATAATTTTCCTTTAAAATATAATTCAATTTATATGGGAAAATAANATATGTTCATGAGTACAGGTATGGTCAAAAAATTAGCATCAAAATCAAAAATGATATTGTGTGCAACTTATGTTTATTTATTTGTTTTTAATAATTTTCCTTTAAAATATAATTCAATTTATATGGGAAAATAATAAACGAATGTTTCAAAGCCTGCAAAAATTTCACAAAAATTAATCAACCATAAACAGGTTGTCATAAAAATGTTAATCTTTCGAATCAAATTTTTTAGACAAATAAAGCATGTACAATAATAACTGTCACACCTGCACAACCTGAAGTTCCTTTTGGCAAGTCAAGAAAACTTGTGATCACTTAAAATCCCTAAGGAAAGATAGCATGGACAAAATATTTATTCAGCGCATTGTAGCAAGATTTTTTTGTAGCCAGTACTCTGAAAAAAAGGAAAAACGCGGACGAAAAAGTCACAAAAAAAAAGGACGAATAAAGCTGTGTGTGAACATATTCAGATGCCTTGAGGTTAGGTTAGTTTGGGCGGCAGTCCAGAAGTGGGACTCACTTAGACTCAGGGTCCTTTGTGATACCGCATGCCGGTTCCCCTGTGAACCACTTAGTTCTTAGCAAGAAAGTTCAAAAGCTTCTGACGTTCATCGCTTTGAAGTCATCGAGATCGTTGAAGAAATAACTCCCGATATCTTTTGCTCTCCGTTTTGCCGAAGCCGGGCAATGTCAGAGAAGATGTGGGATGGTTTCCTCTTCGTCTTCGTCCATGCAACTTCTGCAGTAGTCGTTACGGGGTGGGCCCAGCCTAACTGCGTGGAATGTCTGGTNGCTTAAACAAGTTGTCACAAAAATGTTAAACTTTCGAATCAAATTTTTTAGACAATTTTCGGGTATGCAGTATTTACAGCGTGAAAAATAATAACTGTCACACCTGAACAACCTGAAGTTCCTTTTGGCAAGTCAAGAAAACTTGTGATCACTTAAAATCCCTAAGGAAAGATAGCATGGACAAAACATTTATTCAGCGCATTGTAGCAAGATTTTTTGTAGCCAGTACTCTGAAAAAAAAGGAAAAACGCGGACGAAAAAGTCACAAAAAAAAAGGACAAAGAAAGCTGTGTGTGAACACATTCAGATGCCTTTAGGTTAGGTTAGTTTGGGTGGCAGTCCAGAAGTGGGACTCACTTAGACTCAGGTTCCTTTGTGATACCGCATGCGGGTTCCCCTGTGAACCACTTAGTTCTTAGCAAGAAAGTGCAAAATCTTCTGACGTTCACCGCTTTGAAGTCATCGAGATCGTTGAAGAAATAACTCCCGATATCTTTTGCTCTCCGTTTTGCCGAAGCCGGGCAATGTCAGAGAAGATGTGGGATGGTTTCGTCTTCGTCTTCGTCCATGCAGCTTCTGCAGTAGTCGTTACGGGGTGGGCCCAGCCTAACTGCGTGGAATGTCTGGTAAGAACTCCAGTCACTATGCGAATGTCATGCCTCCTTAGATTATGTAGGGACTTGGTGCGGTGGGCATTTGTGGCAGGCCAGAGTGTTTTGGCAATGTGACAGGTCGGTTTCATTCGTCATCTTTCATTGGAAACCTTTATGAATTTTTCATTCAGTACTTATTTGCATGTTTGAAGTGGGATGCTGAGAATGTTCCTTATGTCTGTATCAGGCAATGTCATTCCATGATGCGCGATTTCGTCAGCCTTGTAGTTTCCCTGAATGTTATAATGTTACGATTTCTGTCGCAGTTGCAGAGACGAGGAGGAGGTGGAGACCATCGAACACTATCTCTGCCACTGTCCCACCCTGTCCAATATGCGCAACCAATTCTTCAACAAGTACTTTGTAGATTGTTTAGCCGATTTGAACTCGGCGAACGTTCTCGACTTTTTGTGCTATATAAAACGCACTCGGTGGTTCAATTACTAAGGGAGGGAAAGAAACAAATGGCTTCGGCCAGTGGTATCACAACGGGCTTTTCCAGCCCACGTGTGCTCCGCGTTCTGCGCGGGGCAGCCACTCTAACCTAACCTAACCTAACCTACAATGGCCAGGTACCCAAACAACTTGTGTGCTGAATAGCTCAGCCATCTAGTTGAGAGATCGGCGGTATTGAGCAACTACTTTTTGAGTCGGCTACTTATTTCCCAGAGATTTTATTGCCGTCTGGCTGTCTCAGTGAAGATGTGAATATCATGACTAGGAATCGTATCACACTGGACCAGTGATGCGGCCNTTGGGCATTTGTGGCAGACCAGAGTGTTTTGGCAATGTGACAGGTCGGTTCCATTCGTCATCTTTCATTGGAAACTTTTATGAATTTTTCATTCAGTAGTTATTTGCATGTTTGAAGTGGGATGGTGAGAGTGTTCCTTATGTCTGTATCAGGCAATGTCATTCCATGATGCGCGATTTCGTCAGCCTTGTAGTTTCCCTGAATGTTACAATGGCCAGGTACCCAAACAACTTGTGTGCTGAATAGCTCAGCCATCTAGTTGAGATATCGGCGGTATTGAGCAACTACTTTTTGAGTTGGCTACTTATTTCCCAGAGATTTTATTGTCGTCTGGCTGTCTCAGTGAAGATGTGAATATCATGACTAGGAATCGTATCACACTGGACCAGTGATGCGGCCTTTGAGATAGCCATAAATTTTGCCCAAAAAAAAATACTGCAGTAATCAGGGAGGCGGAATCTGAATGATATGCCTAACTGTTACGAATTATTTCTGATTACTTGTATACATTATGTAGGTAAATTGTGTTGATTTCAAATTAAGAGTCCAAGAAGTCCCCCGGTATAACTAAAGAACTATACAAAACGAAATATGTCATTACTTCTTATAGAAGAAATATTAAACAATGGCCAGTTTTTTACTAATGCCAATATTCATGATAAATGTGAGACATGTGCCATTGTACAGGAGAAACGGTTGCCTATTACGATTTTCTGAAAAACTGGACAATTTCGCCCCCTTCGAATTGGTAACAAGTACGCATAGGTCGAGTTTCCACAGAAAAATATAGGTATTTATTAATATAGTCCGCTATATAACTAAAAACGTGATATTTTGAGTTGTGTCGTTGTTGCAGAGGACGATGAATATATACTTTAAAATTGTATATGAATATTCACATAAATACTATGCAATGTATCCATTCACATGGAAGTATATGTTTGTAGGGATATACAAAATGTAAGAAANCAATTTCGCCCAAAAAAATACTGCAGTAATCAGGGAGGCGGAATCTGAATGATATGCCTAACTGTTATGAATTATTGCTGATTACTTGTATTGATTTCAAACTAAGAGTCCAAGAAGTCCTCCGGTATAACTAAAAAACTATACAAAACGAAATATGTCATTACTTCTTATAGAAGAAATACTAAACAATGGCCAGTTTTTTACTAATGCCAATATTCAGATAAATGTGAGACATGTGACATAGTACATGAGAAACGGTTGCCTATTACGATTTTCTGACAAACTGGACAATTTCGCCACCTTCGAATTGGTAACAAGTACGCATAGGTCGAGTTTCCACAGAAAAATAAATGTATTTATTAATCTAGTCCGCTATATAACTAAAAACGTGATATTTTGAGTTGTGTCGTTGTTGCAGAGGACGATGAATATATACTTTAAAATTGTATCTGAATATTCACATAAATACTATGCAATGTATCCATTCACATGGAAGTATATGTTTGTAGGGATATACAAAATGTAAGAAACATTGTCCTTTGCTCGAGCGAAAATGAGTTTATATTTACATATATATGTATAAGTCTCGGGCTTGTTAAAAAGCTTTAAGANCGAGTTTCCACAGAAAAATATAGGTATTTATTAATATAGTCCGCTATATAACTAAAAACGTGATATTTTGAGTTGTGTCGTTGTTGCAGAGGACGATGAATATATACTTTAAAATTGTATATGAATATTCACATAAATACTATGCAATGTATCCATTCACATGGAAGTAT
>NW_016188449.1:0-4133 GCF_001687245.7 Rhagoletis zephyria
AATTAAAAAATTCACTAGCATCCTCTGACGTCATGTTACAATACCCCGATTTCGAAAAAGAATTTCACTTGACAACCGACGCATCAAACCACGCCATAGGAGCAGTCCTAGAGCAAGGTGGTAAACCCATAATGTTCATTTCCAGAACATTGACAAGGACCGAGGAAAACTACGCAACTAACGAAAAGGAACTTTTGGCCATAATATGGGCTTTAAAAACCTTTAGAAATTATTTGTATGGTTCAACCACAATAAAAATTTTCACAGACCAACAACCTTTGACATACTCACTCAGTAGCAGAAATACTAACAGTAAACTAAAAAGATGGAAATCAATATTGGAAGAATATAACTATGAAATAAAATAAAAACCTGGCAGTAACAATATTGTCGCAGACGCACTTTCGCGACCACCACAACAAATAAATTCCTTGTCTGCAACCCAACGTATTGACGAAAGTTCAGCCCAAAATTGAATACCGTATACAGACGCACCTATCAATGCATTTAAAAATCAAATTTTTATTTCTACTGGCGAAACCTCTTCATACCAATTTAAATAACCTTTTCCCACTTACCATAGATATATTATTATTGAAAGAGACTTTACAGAAGAAAGTCTTACCACATTGTTGAAAAGATATCTCAACCCTACAGTAACAAATTGCATAAAAACCGAAGACAACATTTTAGGGAAAATACAAACAATTTACCAAATTCATTTTAGCAGGTACAAAGTACGTTATACACGAAAATTCATTAGAGATGTTAAAAACGAATCAGAACAGGAAACGGAAATCATCAACGAGCATAATAGAGCTCATCGCAATCCCACAGAAAATAAAGCCCCCTCTTAGAAAGATGTTATTTCCCACAAATGAACGCCAAAATAAAACGAATTGCAAAACAGTGCAAAATTTGCTTAGAAAATAAGTATGAGAGACATCCAGTAAATCCTATCCTGAAACCAACTCCCATTCCTAATTACCCAGGTCATATCGTTCATATAGACCTATACCATACTAACAACAAAGTAGTGCTGACGGCAATGGATAAATTTTCGAAATACGCACAAGCAAAAATTGTGCGCTCCAGAGCAACGGAAGATATAAAGGCCCCCTTAAGAAGTCTCTTGACAACATTCGAAATCCCAGAAAATATCGTTATGGACAACGAAAAATCCCTAAACGCAGCCCCTATAACCTTTATGCTAGAAAATGAATACGGTATTGAAATATTTAAAACTCCTCCATACAAAAGTTCTATAAACGGACAAATAGAACGATTCCATTCCACACTTACCGAAGTGACTAAAGCAGAAAACACCCACACCGACTTTAAGGACCTCCTCAATAGAGCCATATTCAAGTATAACTATTCCATTCATTCCACTACCAAACGTAAACCAGTAGAAGTATTTTTCGGAAGAACAATAGGACCAAATCCAATGACATTGGACAGAGAAGAAAATGTCCAAAATCTTAAAAATAAACAAGAAAAAGACTTACGACTTCATAATAAAGATAGGACCGAGTTCAGGACATACAACAATAACGACGTTATTTATGTAAAAATAAATAAAAGACTAGGAAACAAACTAACACCCCGATATAAAAAGGAAATAGTACTAGAAGACCAAGGCAACACAATTTTGGCACAATCTCGCCGCACCGTTCACAAAAGCCATATCAAAATGTAAATCACACCCTTTTTGCAGGATCCTATTTGCTTCCTGCAATGCGGAAACCCAAATTTCGGACTATACGACCAGTCCCATAGTAACGATAGACACAGGAACCACGAAGGTTCAAACCGGAACATTTCGACTAATACACACTATTGACTTCGACCAGTACCACTCCCTACTCGACAACATACACACCACAATAGAACATGACATAACTAGGAAAAGCCGTAGTCGCCCATTCCTTTCCCAAGAAGAAAAATCCATCCGATCCCTCCTATACCAGCTGAAACCCAGGAAAACCAAAAGAGCAATTGAACCACTTGGCGCAGCCTGGAAATGGGTTGCTGGATCCCCTGACCATGAAGATTTTAAAATACTAAACGATAAAGTAAATAATATAGTAAGTAATAATAACCAACAAGTAGTAATAAATAAATCTATTTTAGAAAGAATAAATAATTTAACTCATATTTCAAATACAATTTTAAGCGAAATGGAATCGGGCGATGCTCTAAATTAGAGATAGAAAAAAATATTGAAAGGAAATTGAAATTCATTAAAGAAGAATTAATAAACACAGATTACTCAATACAATGGGCAAAAGCAGGAATTATAAACTCATTTATATTATCTAACGAAGAACTAATTGTAATTGAAGAAACACTAGAAAAACGAAATATGCCTTATTTAAATTTAATCGAAGCAATTGAATTTAGTGATGTTAAAATTGCATCAAATTTATCTTCCATTATTTATATTGTAAAATTCCCTTTAACAAGCAAAGAATCTTGTAAATTAATAAAAGCCAAAGCTGTAAAACAAGGCCATAAAGCAATCAAGCTTGAATATGAAAATTTAATAATTTGTAACAAGGAAATATTTGGTGTAAGAGATAGTTGTAAGAATATAAACAATTTAATTTTATGTAAGCAAAATAGCATAAAAGAAGTCACGTTAACCACCTGCATACCAAACCTTTTAAAAGGATATTCATCCAACTGCACCCTAATAAACAGTCACCATATGCCCACGATAGAAGAAATAATGCCCGGATTATTATTTATCAATAGTTACAAAGGACCCTTAAAAATAGACAACAAAGAAATTAATCTGAATGGTACATTTTTGATCAGATACGATAATTCAAGCTTATCAATTGAAGGCAAACATTTTGTTAATAAAAATCAACTGTTTGCAAAGCCCTTACCAGCAATCGTCAAATCGACAAATGCTACAGCAAATCTCGAGGAAGTTCTTTCTTTGCAATATTTGAAAGAGCTCAATATAGCGAACATCCAAAAAATAGATGATGTCAACTTGAAATACAAAATAAGCATTTTCACATGCTCTTCGATATTCACGCTATCACTGATTATCCTATTGGCCACCATGATTGCCAAAAAATTAAACTTTAAAAAGAAAATGAGAATAAATATTCAAGTCAATACTAGCAGTTCAAAGGAAACCCCCACTGTACCTACAAATGAAATGCCATCCAACGAGGACGCTGCATACTTTAAAGGGGGAGGAGTTAATGCCACATACTCTGAAATTGGGCTCCAAAACTGCCCACATATAAATATGTAACTGTAAAATAAGACAGCCGTATGCAATGCTGCGTAAGCATGTGACCTACAAGTATGTCGCTATCCCACGGGCATATGACACACGCGCAACCATTCAATAGCTGACCGTGCATTACCATTCATGGGAATGGACAAAAGTAAATAACGCAACAACAACAACAAGAGGAAACACCTGTCAACCAACGTGACTTCGTACGATAAATAGAAGTAAGAAATATATAAGTTAGTAATTAAGTTGCTTTAGTTGAATAAAGAACAATGACTTCGAGTCGTTAAAAAATTTTATTTTTTTAGTTTCTCACAAGAGAAACTAATAACTTATATAATATACAATAATATATAAATTCATGTTAAAAATTCAATAGAATACAAAATTCAGTACAAACAAGTTGCCGCGTTTATATAAAAGGTAAAAATTTAATGAGATCGTATGGACGAGTTAACGTCAAACGTTCTGCCGCGAGGTTCGCGTGAACAATAATAAATAAATAAACTTTTTAATGTTTCATAAATTGCACTTTATTTACATAAAATTAACGAGGAACTCAGACATTTTTAACCGAGGCTATCAATACGTCGAAATATTTTTTCTTTTTTTATGTTTGCTACTGCGGAAACATGGTACCCTAATTTCCATAATTTGGTTTAGATCAGAACATTGGATCATGAAAAAATTACGCTTGTGTGCGCTAATGCTTTGAGGTAAAATTTTCTCGTGACGAAAGCTTAACTAGAAACACAAAATTTATTATATCAGTTCCGTGACGAAAATTATACGAATTTCTTTAACTGCTTTGGAAACACTATTGAAATAAATACACTGGTCTACAAATTTCAACTTTTTTTCTGCGAATAAGACG
>NW_016188450.1:0-4133 GCF_001687245.7 Rhagoletis zephyria
CCGCATACTAGTAATTAAGTGGAGAAGCCACCGAAATCAGTAGCATGAGGGTACGTTTGTGTGTGTGGATAATGCATGTGAGTACAACGATTGGCTTTTAGACTTTTTTTCGCTCGCCAGAGTAGTATGACGCACTGTGGCTGTTAGCTCTGCTTGGCAAAACATTGCACTGGTAATGACGCTTTGACTTTAACGCTTGTAATAAATTCTATGCAGTTCAAGTCCATGTATGCATATATCATGAGTTACATCCTCATTTTCACACTTAACTCAATTTGCAACACTCTATCTACTGATATTGGTGCTTAAGTTCAGAAGGGAAAGTTGGGTGATTATGTTGCTGCGTGATTAAAGGGTGTATTTTTAAGGAGCTATGGCATTGCTTTGGAACCACTGACAGTCCTGTGGAACCATTACAAATTGTCACAAAAATTGGTATGTTTCGTTGAAGTTCGGAACCTGTGTGTGTCAAAGGAACAAGTGTGTACGGGAACGAAAAAAAAAATCATATTTTCCAGCAAAACCATGTCATTGGTACAACACTGATTGGCTGAAAGAGAAAAGCGACTAAATAATTATTAAAATCTATACAATTAAGAATAACTAGAGAAGCCGCATGGGTTTAAGACGCCAAATTTTAATATAACTTTTTATACAGATGGGAACACTCTTCAAAAACCTTAATGAATATTGCAAATGAACGAAGAGAGGTCTCACATGGCGTCGATTTTTCCTTTCCTTAAAATTCAAACCACTCTGTACCGCTAAAAAAAGTCGTAACTTCAAAAAATAAAACCTTAATGCATATCCAGAATCACGGTGCTGATCTGGTGACCTTCACATTAAAGATCTGATGACCATAACAAAAAAAAACTTTATTTAAAAAATTACCTCAAACCAATTTTTTCGGTATATTATGGGTTTATTCGAAAGAGAAAATATTCCCATTAGTTATGGAGCACATGCGACTGTCTTCGCAGTAGAGCATCCTGTTAATCCAGTTTTCCAAGACCAAGGTCTTCTAGCTCTATACCAAGAAATGTCCGACATACGCCTTAAGAGCCTGAATCGTTGATAAATTGTTCGCATAATATCGGTCCTTCACGGCAGGGCACAAAAAATCTAACGGCGTGAAATCGCGGCTCCGAGGGGGCCAATTGACTTCGCCGAAACGGTTACACATATTTCAATTAACTAATGAATCAAATTTGATTAAATTTTCTTATCACCTGGCAACTCTCCTAAATACAGTTGAGATATAAATCCTTCTCAAGCCCATAAACANAATAATTCATACGAATTTAAAATTTTCAACAGCTGGCAACTCTCTTCCAATCATCAAACAAAATTTTAATGTTTGAACTGAAGATTTCTTAGCACTCTTTCATTTAAAATCCATATTTTAATAATGCATACAACTTGTTTTAAACTTAACACGACTTTTCAAAGTATTTTCAAATTACTACCTTCTAAAACCCCTTTAGTCTGGACCCTGTGGGGGGAACATTTTTCAGTTACCTATGTTATTTCCTTATTTAAAATTTAACTTGATTTTTTAAACAGTAGGCAACCCCAG
The DNA here is from genome assembly GCF_001687245.7 of Rhagoletis zephyria. Taxonomy (NCBI): domain Eukaryota; kingdom Metazoa; phylum Arthropoda; class Insecta; order Diptera; family Tephritidae; genus Rhagoletis; species Rhagoletis zephyria. The sequence goes on from NW_016188450.1 coordinate 1,577, forward strand.
TGGTTGTAGAGCCTAATCCGTGTTTTGAAGTGAAACTTCTTTAGCGGTGGTTGGTTGGTCGGGAGTAAATTGGCAAATTCAACGGAAATTGCACACGGAAATGGTGCAACAGAAATAGTGCAACGGAAGTGGTGCAACGGAAATGGTGCAACGGATATGGTTTGGACGGAAACAAGTGCTTCTTGAATTATGTTATTAATTTAACAAAAACTTGCTAATAAAAGGATAAAGAATATCTCTTAGAAAAAGATCAATACAAAACTGAAAGTCAAGGCAAGTGTGTACATAAATAGATAAAGAAACGGATAAAGGCAAAGGTAAAATTAAAAACAAAAACAAATATTCGTAAATATAAAGGCAAAAACGAAGACGAAGGTAAATTTAAATACTTTACTTATATATATAAGGGCAAAGGTGAAAGGGAATAGGTATGTAGTCGAAAAAAATTATAAACGTAAAAGTAAAAACAAAAATAAATATAAAGAAAAAGACGAGGATGCGGATACCGAAAAAAGGAAGACAGACTGAAACAAAGGTACTTATAGGGAAAAGGATATACATAGATAGAGACACAGTGACTCAATCTGGAAACTGTTTTGGGACTTTAGAGACATTCTTGATTCTCGGGACTTATGGATAAAATAATCGATGTTTTCATCAGTTTTGTTATCGGTATTAATATCGATTATTTATCGATTTTGTTATCGATAATTTTACCGATTTTCTAATCAATTTTTGTTATCTCTTTTGTTATCAACATTTTTATCGGCTATTTATCGATTTTGTTATCGATTATTTATCGATTTTGTTATCGATATTAAAAACGCAGTTTAACTATATTTGGCGCATAGTTTCGTGAGTATATCGATTCTTACGTATGTTTTGAAATGTGTTTGCTTTTGTCGCACGGTGTTGTAAATGCTTTCTTTCGAGCTTAATTAATTTAAACCAGCACTGGGCTAATAATTATGTAGTGATCTGTTACCAAGACTGCGACCTCGCCAAATGAAACACCCTTTATTTATCTATGCCATGCGATAAGCGTTAAACTTCTGCTTGACAACCTCTGGTGCGTACAGCATTAGGTTAAGCATAGCACGAGCGGTTTGAAAAATGATTGTCATTTACACAATTACCAAAACCAAAGCTAACCAAAAAATAAAGCAAAAAAAAAAGTTGTAAACCAACAAAAAAAAATAAGATTCGAAAAAGGATCAAGTTAAAGTTGCATAACGTGGCAACTCGTGCTACAGCCAAAGTACAGTTATAAAAACAAAAAAAAAAAAAGATGTACAAAAATAAAAGTAATAGTTGTGTGTAGTCATTTTGGGTGCAATAAAGCATTTCTCTGTAGTGGTGTGAAGCAATTTATTCCTTTGTTCCAGCTTGAGAGTGCAGCTCCTGCCGAGCGCGCAGAGGGTGTGTGCGCTTCACACATCGTTTACTTTGCATATTTATTTCGAAAAGATACGTTAAATTGCGCATGCAAAGAACTTGCTCGTACTCGTATTTTATTTATGTAGCTGCCTTTGCGCTGGTTTCAAATTGGCCAACCGCGCATTTCACAAAAAGTACGAGTACGTACAGTGTAACAATCAACCGACAGCACAGGCGTTGTACGGTGATTTGGAGCGATTTTCGGTAAGAATGTAGTGTGTGTACGTATTTGTAGTAGTTTGTATAAAAACAAAAAAATAGTTTGGTTTTTATTCATCATGTAGAAAAAATTATGCATTCACACATTTGAGCAATATCACGTAAATTGTATTCGCTGACCTATTTTACAATACGTGGGCCAAAAAATGCTTCTACATACATACATACATATGTAATAATCGCAACTAAAAAAAAAATTGCTGGTAAGCCAGTTCAGAGGATGGATTCGTAGTTTTCTTTGATAACGGAATGTGAATTTTATTTTCGAATCGATAGTAATTTACAAAATTATGTAACTTTTATACACGTAAAAATTATATTCTGTTCGTTGTTAGGCATGAACGATTTCAGGAACTTTATTTTTCTTAAAATTTTGAATTGATATTTTTTTTCAAATCTAGCACATAAAAATTACATCTAAATATTGAAATCAGTGGAAAGATCGAGACGATATTTTTGGATCGGAAAACTCGTTTTCTCGTCATCAGATTCCCAATAATGATACCCAATTATTTTTTTAACAATTTTTTTATAGCAACTATATTTTATAGGTCTCCCAAAATCCTCAGGAAATGCATACAAAATCTATAGTATTAAAAAATAATTAAATAAACAATTAGATATTGTTATTGGAAGTCTCCTGAAGAGGGCCAGACTTTACTCATTTTGGACCACCCTACTGTAGGTACTCCTACGTAATGCAGAATTGGGTTAGGTGGCACAAGCAATGGCAAGGTTAGTTAGTTCTAGCATATTTTCTTATCCATACTACGCACCGAAATATCGTCCTGATTAAATGGCACAAAAAAAAATATTCACCGTTCCCAAACGACTAGAAAATTAATTTTTATTTTCAAAACTAGCAATTACCCGGCGTGCTTCGCTGCGCCTTAAATGTATT
>NW_016188451.1:0-4133 GCF_001687245.7 Rhagoletis zephyria
GGTGAGCTGCAAGGTGCCGTCTAGCCTTGAACTTGCAATCTATTGCTTACCCTCAAATATCTTAGTCGTCGTGTCGCAAGGGGTGTATTATTAATAATATGGATGGCTACTTTGAGCAAATGACACTTTATTGCCAGTCAGCAGTGTATTCATTAAAGGAATATTAAATGATTGGATACAGTTAAATGGAATATTCTGCTGGGAGCCTCGCCACTAAACTACCAGATTTTGGACAATTAATGTTGCTGCTCATTAAAAAATAGAATCGATAGCTGGTGATTAATAGTGTGGTAGTTAATGAGTTAATGGATGAGGCAAGGTAAGCTGCTTCCACAGAGTAATTATTTAGTTGAAAAATAAGTCATTATCCATGGTATAATTTAACTGGAAGTTTCAGTATACACGTATATATTTGACCTTGTGAAATGCCAAAGGTGGAAAGATTTACTTGTAAATGGCTTTTAAATAGTTCAAGAAAAAAAGCTATGAATATACACATACATTTTACATGCCAATTGGAGACTTGTTGTGACCTATTAGAAGCAGACATCTTCGAAGACAGTTAAAAGTTTATTTTATTGGACGAGAACAAATTGTGCTATGCACACTTCCCGCAATTATTTCTCTAGTATTTTTGAACGCATTTGCAGCAAGGCAACGGTGTCGCAGCGTTGAAGATCATTTGCGTTTATCAAGCAAAATTCTACATTTTTTTCGATAATTTATTGTCATCTACTGTTTAGTGGATACTCATTTATTATGAAAGAAAGAATTTTTTTCCGAATGACGAAAGCTGGAAACAGCAGTGGATGGGGGTATCTTCTGCGAGGAACCCTTCACTAACTTTAAATTTTGCAGAGGTGTTTTCCAACCGAAGGAAGCCGTTGTAAAATAGGCCGAAATTTAAAAAAAATAAATATATTTCGATAGCCAGGTGGCAACGAAAATCCTTAAGCATTTTATGGTTTGTTTGGAAACAATCAGTTAGTGCTTGACATCCTAGTTCCAGGACACAGCAGTACTGCAGGGCTAATAAACTTACATGACGGGGAACTCTTGGGGAATTGCCGCCCGGTTACGAGTGTGTAGGCCTTGAAAGATTAGCGATTAGCTAAGTTCTTCCGGCCACAGGTAGATCAGAGTTGGCATAAGGGGATATTAAGGCTAAACAATGGTCATCTATCGATATAGGTAGGAGCACTAACAACTGGCCATTGGCCGATTGTAGTCCTTGCAGTAAACCACAATATCACCTCCATTCTTTGTTGACACTTTCTAAACTAGATATCCAAAAAAAATCAAAACTCCATTTTTCACGACTATTTTGTACACCGTTTCTATATATATTCCTATATATTCCGGCGAACTGATAACCTTCTCCTTTTTGTGAAGTCGGTTAAAAACCTAATGTTGCTTCAAAAATATTACTTCAAATTAAAAAAAAATGTTTTTGTTTTTATTTTTTATACTGATTCCTTTTTATCGAAAAATACCTTGTCTTCAGTGACACAATTTTAAACTAAAACATATATTAGTGAGGTTGTGCGATACAATTTTTAAACAATTTCTATTTCTTGCAACAGGCAAATTAATATTACATTTTTGGGACACAAAATATTTCCGCAATGCAAAGCCATTACATATCATGTATCTACATACTATCTATAGAAATACAACACCATAGCATACTAACAAACTTTCCCAGCATTTGTGCGATATATTGATTAAATTAATTTATGAGTTCATGGCATATGTACGATAATCGTACACTTCTTTTGCTGAGTTACTTTTTTTCTTTAGCCAAAAAATTTTATAAAAAAGTGAATAGAGGCTACGAATGGATATTGATCGGCATGTGACAACGTTCCAATAAAAAATAAAAAATCGTCGAAAGTTCCAAACAATTTGCTAGCAAAGGTTCAAGCGCTTGCCGTAACAGTTGCATGTAAAACGATGCGGTGGAGTCACCTCAGCATCTGCTACTTGGCTATCCAGCTCATGCAAGCTTAAGATTTTAATACCTCGGACCTCACTACTTTTTTACTTCTGATGAGGTTTCAGATATAGATATTCAGATGAAGAAAGAAGTTCTGCGCAAAAATACTTCTGCCGCTTTTTTATTGGCAACACTGAAAGGAGAATTCTACTGAGAAAGTATTATACTCGCTTCCGGAACTTTATGGGCACCTTTTCCGGTAACCAGTCAACGTTTGATCCCCTCCCTTCTTTCTCATTCCTTTTTTTACCACTTTTCCAGTCCTCTTTTTTCTGTAGGCAATAATACGTCCTAATACGAAATGGACCAAAACGGCAACCGTGAACTTAGCAGTTGAAAAGGTTGGCTACATCCCTTAATTGTGGTACTCTTAAGAAATATGAGCGTACATATGAAGAATATTGCTATGTTTATATTGAAATTATTACTTGTGAATGTATGCTGTATGATACGGCTGTTTTAAAACTGCTGAAGGCCTTCGAAATTATGCCGCCGATTCCTAAATTTTTTCTGCTGGGTAATATGTTTTCTTTTTTCTATTTGTCAAGCCTTTATAAACAACCTAAAAATACTCAGAAATGAAATAGAAACATTTGAACATCTTCGAACAATTACGATTGCTAGTGATTTAAGCAGATTACGTTATCACCTACGCGTACTGGCCTCTTGACATTTAGTGTACATAATCACACAAACACACATAAAGTGCCGTAAGGCACGGCACTTTCTTCATAGCATCGAGTAAGAGATAAGATTTTTGAAAATATTCTAAATAATGGTTGAATTCATGCTGTACATTGTAGATATGTAGGTAGATGGAACGCAAGGTTGTTATCAGCCAAGTAGTGCGAACGGCGGCGATAGGCTCAAGGCTACTCGGCATTTAGCCGAGCTTCAAACATGTTTGAGAGAGGTTTAAATTGTATGTGTGTATGTATGCACATATTTTTATGAGGTTTGAACTCTTTTTAATCTTCGATTGGTTGGAAGAAATTTCGTAGTGAAAGCAATTTTACTAGAATGTGTAGAGAAATTTCAAATTAAAATAACAAAATAAACGATGTGGCCGGACTTGCAAAAGCAGCGGTGGCGGTTTGGAGCGAGTAGAATGAATGGTATGATGGTAGATAACAAATTTAATTGAATAAAAAATCATAAATTAATAAACCAGAAAAAATAAAATAAAATTTATAAACAGTATAAAAAAAAACACTTCCCATACCGGGAATCGAACCCGGGCCTTCTGGGTGAAAGCCAGATATCCTAGCCACTAGACCATATGGGATATGATGATGGCAGCGGAATTAACCCCACTCAAAATTCTGATAGAATGCCATAAAAAGAACAACATACGAACAGACTTGTATGTATGTATTTTGAAACGCACCTCTGTTTGAGCAATTTGTCGTCAAAATTAAATTCCANGTAAAAATGTGTACATACACATATACATATGTACATACAAGCGTATGAATTGAACCACAAAATTACATAGTGCAAATTAGGCTATTCAAATTTTATTAATGAGGTAATAAATAAATTATTTGCCTTTTAGAAGCCCTACATACAAAAAAAAAATAAAATTTCATTATCTTTTCAAAACGACAAAAATTGGGCGGTAGAAAACCTGAAAGTGAGCAACAAAAAAAATTTTAATCAAAATCTAACAGGAAAAATCTATTTAAATAAAAATTCGTTTAATTCTGGCCTTCCGCGATCTTTCTCTCTCTACTCGTACTTTTACCGAGAGTAACATTTTGAATTCCTATCAGGGATGCCAACTCCCCTGGGGCTAATTCCCCGAAATCCCTAAAAAAAATCCCCTATTCTCGATGAAATTCCCCCCGAAATGAAGTTTGCTACATTTTGAAGGCACTTAAAACTCATTTTTTATATGCACAGTTGCAATATCTTCAATATCCATACGGTTGCATGAGCCAATTACGTAAATTTTCAAACCTGTCATACAAAATGAGAGTGTTATCACAATTTGTAATTTATAAGTGCAACTTTATCCCCAACAGGAATATTCTAATCAAACAGGAATATTCTAATCAAAATTTAAATCGCATTCCTCGATTCCCCCGAGAAATTAAAATTCCACCGAAATCGGGGAATTCTCCAACGGTTGGCATCA
>NW_016188452.1:0-3862 GCF_001687245.7 Rhagoletis zephyria
CCTCTGTAGATGCTGTTGTTTCATTTAAGGTAGTTATTGCCCACTCGAGACGATTTGTTGCCAGTTCGCATCGTTCCAAATTTACCACATGAATTAGCTTGAAGTGTCCATCGATGATCCATCCATACCCATCTCGTATGGTTACTAGGGGTGAGTCTATCTTGAATAGGTCATATGAATGCGCAATGGCGCAGCTCACGTGCTACGGATTAGATTAATACATTAGTCTACTAATGGTTTATTACCCATACCCACGTTATAATAGTGACTCTATACAATTCAAAGTCTTAATTCTAAAATTCGTCTTAGCCATATCCTTTTTACATTATTATATTTTTTATTCTACTCATAGTCTTAATTCTAAATTTCGTCTTAATCATATCCTTTTTCTCTTAACTATTCTACTCATTTAACTAGTTATCTAACTTTATGTTTTTAATTAACCTAAGATCCTTATTCTAGTTTTGAGTTGCATGGGGTGAGTAGTGATAGAATTGAGAGATTTGCATGTTCTTCTGTTATTGTTTATTTTCTTAGGGAATCCAGTAGTGAAGTAGTTAATTGTGTTATTTGTTAATTAATTAGTGGTAAGTGGTTAATGCGAAAAATGAAAGTTAATTGTAGTAATAAATTTCATGCAATCTTTTTTCCCCTTTTTTTGTGAGAATTCACTTTATCTTGTTTTTATTTGTTTAGCATTTGCATTTGCATCATATTTGCATGTTCTTTCATTTTTCTTTAATTTTTATTTTTGGCGCTTTTGCGCGAGATTATTTTTGTATACATTTGTTACTTTTGCGTACTTATTTAGCAGAATGTGTATTTATGGTTTTTTGCATCGGACTATAGGTATTATTTGTCTATGGAAGGTCCGCGTTGGTCCCTTTTAGTCATAAGCGTTTATAATTGCAAATGACCTACTCATGGCACGGGTGGCTTCACGCAAACAAGCAGAAGATTACCGTGGGGAGTTGAACCACCTCGAATCTGCCATCTCACACCACTGAGCGAGGTGGAATTGAACCACTATGACTTCATCGACTACAAACGCATAAACGCTTGCATTCCGAACCGCCGGATTCTAGTAATCTTAAGCTTCTTATTAACCTTTTGTCTAATGTTATCTTACACATTTTTTATATCTGCTTTGTGGAATTTTTTCCCACTTTCAGTTACTATTGTCGCATTTCTATTTTCTGCGATTGTTTCTTTTTTAAATAGAGGCTTTTTTCCCCCTTTATTTGTCTGTTTGCTATGAACAGAGTATCGCCACTATTATATTCTTTGGGTGGCGAGCGTTTTGAATTGATCCTTGCATTCCTAGCTTCTTGCTCATGTAGTAACAAAGTTTTGATATTCTCATGCGTTTGATCCCTAAAGTCCCTTAAGCCTTGGTAGTTTACCCTAGCTGTTCTGTTAAAGAATATATCTACCGGTTTCCTTTTTGTTATGGAATGGATGGTATTGTTGTACCTATCTACGACTATCGCTACCCTCTCTTTGGGAGTCATCCTAGGAAAGTCGTTAGATATGCACCGATAAATTTCAATCAAGGTTGAATGTACCCTTTCTACCTGGCCATTGGCTTCACTCCGTTGTGTGGGCGTCTGGTAAATTTAAATCCCGAGAGATCTAATGTAATTGAGAACGAGTGGAGTTAGGAATCCCCTCTCATTGTCCATGTAAGTCCAGTAAGTTTCCTTCGGATATAAATGGACGACTTATTTTTGATAGCGAATAATTTTGCGAATTTTGAAAACTTGTCTACACAGCTCAGAAACTTCTGTTTTTCAATCTCAAAAATATCCATGTGAATGATCTCGCATGGGTAGCTGGGAATCGGTGTCGGCTGGAGGTGAGGCTTAGCCGGATGCCTGTCATATTTATTAAGCTTACACACTTCGCACTGCCTAACATAATCCCTAATTTGTTTTGACATACCTGGAAAGTAGTACTTTTCTAGAATCTGCTCTCTATTTTCCTTCGGATTCCTGTGGGCTCTGCGATACTCTTCCTCGATTATATCGAATATTCTATCAGGGATGGTCACGTCTTCCACTAGGCGCTGAGTTATCCTGATCCTATACCTGTGGAAATTATTAGCACACACGTTTTGCAATAATTGGAGAAATTCCTCAGGAATTTTTATGCCATTTATAACATTAGCATTAAGGCATTCGTTGAGAATTGGAATAACGTTTGAAGTGTCGATATTTGGTAAAGAAATAAAATATCTGCGGTAGCCACGATGCGGTTGCTCATGGAATCGAGATTCCTGACCTGCTCTAAATATCACCTGATTCCTAAAGACGTTTATGGGGGCCTCGACGTGTGGTATAAGATCGGAATTATCCTGTTCAGCGGAGTGCATTGTTCCTACCCCATCACTATTTCCTATTTCGCTTCCTGACGGTTGAGCCACCACAGAATCCGTTAAGGCGTTGAGTTCGGTCTTAAGACGGGAAAGAGCATCCGCGACCACATTAGCCTTCCCTGGCTTATAAATTATTTCACAGTTATATTCTTCGATGCGTGCTTTCCACCTCTTTAGTTTTGCATTATAATATAATATATATATAATTATATATAATATAATTGCGACAGCTTAAGGAAAATGTTAATGGTTGGTGATCAGTATATGTTCTTATCTTTTTGGCACCGTACAAATACGACCTCAAATTATCTAATGCCCACACTATGGCTAGCATCTCCTTTTCATTCGTAGCGTAGTTTTCCTCGGCCTTGTTCAGAGAGCGAGAAATATATGCAATTGGTTTGTCCGTACCTATAGCCCCCAGGGATAGAACTGCACCAATCGCGTAGTTCGACGCATCAGTGGTCAAATTAAAAGGCTTACCAAAATCAGGAAATGCCAGGATATCAGCGGAAGTTAGCATACGTTTTAGGTCATCGAAGGCTTGCAAAGCCGCATTGGCTTTTATTTTGCATTTTTCCCGCGCGTTAGATTTGTCAATGGCTTAGCTATTTTTGCGTAGTCACGAACGAACTTCCGATAGTAGGAGGTCATTCCCAAAAAACTTTTCAGATCTTTCAAATTGCATGGTGGCAAAATTAAATTCATAGCCTCAACCATTTTTGGGTCAGGACGAACTCCTTCGGGAGTGATGATGTACCCCAAAAATTCAACTTCAGTTTGCAGGAAGCAGGTTTTTTCTAAATTCACTTTTAGACTGGATTCCAACAATCGAGAAAATACCATATCGACATTCTTCAAATGATCGTCAGCATCCTTACCAAACACAATGATATCGTCGATGTAAACATAGCAGATTTTACCGATATATTGTTTCAGTACATCGTCGATCATACGCTGGAGGATGGCTGGCGCGTTCTTGAGGCCAAAAGGCAGTCTCAAAAATTCGTATCTACCGTTCATGGTCGAAAAAGCAGTCTTAGATATGTCGGATTCCTTCATAGGGATTTGGTGGAAACCAGAAGTTAAGTCAATGGTCGAGAAGTAACGGGAGTTGCCAAGGCTACACAAAGTAGCGTTTATGTCAGGGATAGGATAGGTGTCGGGAATCGTTACAGCGTTAAGCCTTTTGTAGTCAATTACCATACGGTACTGCTTCCCCCCATTCGGTTTAGGTTTCTTAGGAATCACCCAAATAGGAGAGTTGTATGGACTCTTTGATGGTCGGATAACTCCCTCTTGCAGCAATTCGTTCACCTGCCGGTCGACCTCTTCTCTCATGCAAAAAGGATAAGGAGAGCTTTTGCTATAAACTGGTTCAGAAGTTGACATTTTAATTTCTGCGCGTACGCAAGTGTCTACTAATTCCTTCCCATTAATAGGTAGGAAAAGGTTGCTAAATTTAGCTACTAGTTTGTTCACTTTTTC
>NW_016188452.1:4009-4133 GCF_001687245.7 Rhagoletis zephyria
TATATATATATATATATATATATATATATATATATATATATATATATATATATATATAATTAAATAAATTAAATAATTAAAATTGCGGATATTTTCCTGCCGCCCAAAAATTTCACATCGGCAA
>NW_016188453.1:0-4132 GCF_001687245.7 Rhagoletis zephyria
AAATTCTTCGGAAGTTTATCGCTTCAGTATGAGTTCATTCACCATTTTTATGGCAGCTTTGATAGTATCAAAAGCTTTCCTGGGGTTCACTTCAAATTTGGAACCAATATACTTATGAAGGTAGGTCGAACACGGACTATCCCACCTTTGTGTGATTTTGAACGAGATTCTTAAATAAATTAATTTACTTAACTATATTCTAATGCGAATATCTATTTCTATTTGATCTATACAGCCCCATTCTGCTTGTTACCGTACATTTTGTAGCCGAGAAATTTTGTTCCCGAAAATTGTCACCACTTCTGGTAATCGCAATTCTCCCTACCTTGGAGACATTTTAATTTATTCAGCTCTAAAGTTTCGTGGAAATTCTGGTATGGCACATTTCATTTTGTTACTTGCTTATGAGATGGTAAAAAAGTTTACGGGTTACAAAAGTACGCAGAGTGCGAAATAGGTTTAAAAATTTAGAAGAACTCTATTTACTGGTAGCAAAATTTTTATTACCAACGCAGAATAGGCCTGATAGGTTGCAAAAGGTGCTCTAAGCCGCACGCCACGCCATCTTTCTATTTCTCAGAAGTTCGTCGCGGCAGGGAAAAGGTAANGGTAAACACATTTTTAGCAGTCCCTACCAGGGTTTGGCAAAATTTATTTATTTTAAATCGCAAAATCTTGGCTTTGAGCAGCTACCTATAACTCAGCGATTTTATGAATTTATATGAATAAATTTCCATAATATATCAAATCAGATTTTAAGCCGAAATAGTGTCGCGCTTTTTTGTGATTTTAAAAAAGAATTTAATTTTTTTCAAACCCTGTAGCAGCCCTAAAAAGGTGTCCTAGACCACCCGCCCACTCCCTATAAAATGGAGGCAAATGAGGAATGCTCGATCTTTTGGTGGCATTACCGACTTCCCGTTTCGACATCGATTTTCGGGTTAAACGGACCAGGAGTTCCTTTTTTTTTAAATTAGACATACATACATGCACATTTTTGTTTTTTTTTTTTGCAATGGACTTCCGATCTTTTTAACCCACTTCTGGTCGAAAACGGAAGTCGGTAGTAATTCATATCTTTTCGTTTTCCAATAAAAATATGTTCACTAATTTCAGCAGTCTAGCATGAGTTGAAGTTCGAAGGCCATTTAGAGGTTGAAAAAGGCACTTCCGAGAAAAAAGTTTCTTACAAAAGTTACGTATTTTTATCCTTGAATCCGAATCTGTAGTAAACACATGTGTGTCTAATTAAAAAAAATTTACTTCAGGTCAGTTTAACGCACTTTCGGCCGAAGCCGGAAGTCGGTAATACCAAGAAAAGATCGAGCATCCCTGATTTGGTAGATTATATACATAGTTATGTAATTGACGTCAGCAGTCTTTCTGAGTTAATCAAGTATAATTTTCTAGACTTACTCTCAATGTGCGATAGTTTTTGTTATCCCTCCGCGGCTGTATGTACATATGTACCTATGCATTTACTACCTCCAACCAACCATTTCTTTCCCAGGCAATTATGATTTATAAGTTTTTAACAAATTTCTTTTCTCTTGTTTATCTTGTTTTTTTTTTTGACTCTACAACAAAAATTATAACTACTCTAGCCACAATTACTGCAACTCAGGAATTTTTCAGATTTCCTACGTACACACAAATGTAATTACCAGTTGAACGCTTGTGTGCGGCCGCACTCGGACCCACAATTTTCCATTTTCCTCGCTGCTGCCGCAATTAGTGTAGCAAGCAAAAAAATACATACATATAAAAATCCGAGAAAACACCTATAAGACGACCTCATTGCTGGTACATGCAATAGCAGACACTCGGCGGTGTGTGTGCTGCATTATGAAAATAAATAGAATACGCAAGAATTTACCTGCTTTACCGGCGTAGAAAAGGAAAAAAAGTAAAACAGGAAAGTATCAGCTTTGGAAAATTTCCTTTCTTTATTTCTGCGCGCTGCAATATTGAGTTATGTGGCAGTCACACCAAACTATAGAGAACTCAATAAATGCACAACAACAATGGGGTCGCACCAGTGTTGCCAGATCAATAGTTTTAATTGTAAATTACCGTTTGTAGGCTACCTTACAGTTTTTTTTTTTAATACCTTCTATTAAAAATTACATATTTTTTAATTTAAATATCAATCAATAAACTAAAATTTCTCTTAAGTTTTTTTTTTGTAATTTTTTAGATAGAAAATGGGGCTAAAGGAGCAATGTTTCCTCTTTTGAAACCAATAAGTTCAGTTGCCTTTTGCATTCCAGTCGCCACAGCAAATGTGGAAATAATATTTTCCCAAATCAAATTGAATAAAGTGAGAAGTAAACTAGAAATTCCAACACTCGCTGTTAGTTTAAGAACTAAAGATTTCTTAAAAAAAGAAATGTTTCAGGTTAACAAAGAAATTCAACAAAAGTAATGAAATGTGATTTAAATCTTTCAATTGATGCAGTCTTTTTTTTGTATAACTTTTAAGTTATTCTTTTTGTTATTTAAATTTAATAAAATGAAAAACCCTTAATTTTCCAAAAGCTCTCTTAGTTTTTGCAGATTTACAGTTTTTTGGTCGAAAAAACAAACTCTTTCGGGAATTTACGGTGTTAAAAAAAAAAAAAAAAAAATCTGGCAACAGTGGGTCGCACCTACTTGCTTACTGCTTGCCGCTCTCATGTTGCCTTTCACTGCTTGCTGAGCCTCGTAGTTTGCTCACCCGCTTATCTTGTTTTGCTGGTAACTTAATATTTCTTTGGACTGCATTTATCTTGCAAGCAATGCAACAACATCGACTTCATGCGCTTCGCTCTTTATAGGCCATACTTAATGACTCATTGGCCAACTTTTATTTACCTTATTGACCTACTCGCTTGCCCATAACATTGTTGATGGTTCGGAATATATATTTTCGTAGGACCCTGCTCTACCCTCTTGCTTTTCCTTCGATGCATGCAGCAGCTTGCTGTTATAGCTAGGCGTGGCTGTTAGTGCCGGAACTCTATTGTTTATTTTTATCATTTGGTGTTTGCTGTTTGGAGAACGCAGAAAGCAAGCGAATGAAAAATACCAGCAATCAACAGACTCGGGCTCGATAAGGAAGCCGGCGTGAGGAAAATAATAGTTAAATGTTTGTTCAATGTATGTATATGTATATGTGTGTGAGCAAAGCATATCGGTGCCAGTCAAACACAGACAGAATTGGAAAATCTCCTGCTTTGGCGCGGCATTCAGTGGCTTCCTCTCACACAGCTCGGTTTGTCTTTTTGCACTCTACTCCTTCATTTTACTTTGGCTTGGCTCGGCTTTCCCTTGCCCTCGCTATTCCAAGCGCCTTGCTTTGCTCCAGCCACCCTCTGCTCTCACTCCACACCATTCCATTAAGCGGCACTTCTTTTGTTCGCTCTAAATGAAGTGAAATGTTAGATTTGCGCGCTTGTCAATATTTGCTCTAAGTTAGGGCCATTTTCTGAAGTAACCTTTAACTTTAAAGCTCACTTTATATCTAAAGGTTTGATTTAAAATAAAGCTATGTCTAAAGTTAAGCATTTCTATTATCGGTTTTTGACGTTTGTATGTTTCTTGGTTGTAAACCAATTTAAAACCGACAATAAAATGATTTACTTTAGACACNGAGAGCAACACAGCTTCTCTAGCTTTCATATTTGTTTGGTAGCTATTGAAATTGGATTATACATATTTACTGATTGCGAGTGATTGAAAAGTTTGAAGCTGAAAATTGTTTGTGAGCTGGCTATTTAATGGAGAAAATTAAATATGAGTTAAAATCCTTCAGCAGCAGCGTTTTTACGCTACTTACTTCATAATTTGAAGACTCATAATAAGTAGGGAATGAAGAAAAGGGGCTGATCGTTTGAGAAGTGCAAATATGTGATTTTTTGGCGAGCGAAGGAAATCAGAAAAATTTCCAATAACTAAGCATATAATGGTGCATACTTTAAGGCGTATTATTTATTGATTTATTAGCAATGCGAATGCCAATATAAGAAAACATATAAACAACTCACCCAAACAATGTTCTAGTAAAAATAAAGTTGTTAGGCCGACAACAAACTATGAACAAAACATTTACGCTCTCGTTCTTCTTCCATCTACTTACAGGCCTCGCCGTCGT
>NW_016188454.1:0-4132 GCF_001687245.7 Rhagoletis zephyria
TCGAGCCTGCGCATTTTTAAAAGAAGATATCTTATATATAAAAATGAATTGCTGCCCGTTAGTCTCGCTAAGACTCGATAACGGCTTGACCGATTTGAATATTTTTATTTTTTTGGTTTGTTTTTTATAATATCCGGATGGTTAAAACCAGAAAAAAGTAGAGAGTTGCCACCTGTTTAAAAATTCCAGTATAAGTAAATTAATGACATATATTAGATATTGCAATATGGGTGTAAAAAGAAAGAGGTTATGAAGGCTTACAAGCGAAAATATTTTAAGGTTTAAGAAGGCTTACTACTGAAAATATTTTTGAGTCGAGTTGCCACCAATTTCGAAAATTTAATTCAATTAAGTTAATAAGATAAAGTATGTATTATAATATAGGTGTCAAACGAAAAGTATTTGAAAAATTATTGATTAAGAAATATTTTTTATAGGCCTGCCACCTACCTGAGCGGTAAAAACTAAAAGCCATACTCGCAAATATTATTCAAAGCTTTTGAGGCTCGCATCAATGTGGAATACTGTAACTCCGTTAAGTTAGTATTTATTGATGGCAAACAAAGTACTATCCTGTTTGACAATGATATCACCCCGTCGAACAATGCTTTTAGCCTCGATATAAAAAGGAAACAAAAGCCGAAGTATTAGCCCAAGCAGTTCATACAAATGTCCCACAATTGAACTAACAAAAAAAATATGGCCTACGACTCTTTTATAGAAGCTGTTTACACTGGGGTAAATTTTAAACAAAAAACAAAACCGACTTTAATTCTCATATACGTTTAAGAGTACCGTTATTTTCTTCGTGGCCCAATTATCGGATCTACACTCAATTAGTGGGAGACTACCTCTGAGGAACCACCTTTCCTTTAAAAAAGAATTATAGAAAACCGATAACGTAGTCCAAAGTTATGCGGTAACATGCATAAAAAAATATTCCGACGAATTAATAAAATATGCAGATTAATATTTAATAAAGTGTAAGGATATATTTTTTTTAATACAAACCTGTGCTTGGGAGTTTTTTGATACGAATAATTTCTGATATCTATTTAAAGAACCGCAAGAGTGCACTACAAAGCATATTACATATTTTTACTATTGTAACGGGAGAAGTTACTGTATGTATTTTTTTTATATGTACAGTGTCGAACAAAAGTTTTGGCACAGCGAATTTCCGCATTACATATATGCAAGGTTTTTAATTTATTTCCGATAATTTTTTATAAAAACATAGTTCATACTACACCAAAACACACAAAAATCAAATGTGTAAACTTTGTGCAAAACTCAGGAAAATTCAATAAATCTGCATAAAAATTTGCATTTTTATATTCAGATTTTCAAGCAACTTCAAACTTGCACTTTGATAAACTAAAATGAAGGGATTATTAAACTACATACTTGGAATTTTTCTAAAAAATACTTTGCCTATATTGCGAAAAATTCACTGTGCCAATACTTTTGTCCGTTATTGTAAGTAAATAAAACTTTAACTTTAAAAAACAAAACAAAAAAATTAAATTTTACAATATATCAAAATAATTTTTCGAATCATACATTTTTTTATGTATTTATTTATATTTTTTTTTTGGTTTTAGATCCTTTTTGCTTTCAACACGATCTTTTTTCTACTTTCTATTGTCATAGCCATAACTCCCTCTCTATTTTTATCAATCAACCAATCAATTTTATAATTTTTTTTTCGGCATTTTTCCTAATTACAAGTAGAGCTTTATAAAACTTTTATAACACTAAATGTTTATTAAGCTTAGGATTTTGTCTTATCCGGGCAGGCTTATTAATTTAGCCAGAGAAAATATTTTGTTTATTAAGTTTACCCAGTTACCCATTTTAAACTGCTACCTGTACTGTATCAGCGGTTAAAACTTGTTAAAATCGTATTTAAAATTTTCGGTAAGGAATAAGCGAGTGGATGAAAAATATATAACGGTAATAACGACCCATATATATGTATATGAAAGAACACACACATGCGACGACTCTAGCCATTGTGTGCCACTCCTTTAAATTATAGTTACTCTTTTCTTATTGTATTAAAAAAATAACGTTCGTAACAGTTTAGTAAATATTAATCCGCATATTAACTTAAGCAGTATATATTAAAGAATAGAAGATGACCCGGTGAACTTCATATCATCTATAATTTATTTTAATTTCACCTTGATCAATTATAACAAATCTTCAAAATGTAATACAATGAGATCACTAATACTGCCTCCTGTTATAGCTGATAAAAGATTCCACACCTATGAGATGTGCCACGCCCCTTTTTACAAACTCATTTATATGCATATATCTTTCCATAACCACCTACCATAGGTAACTGTGCATTTAAAATTTCGAGTTCATGTGACTATGTGAAGTTAGAGCTGACTAAAAATTTTAACTATGTATAACTATATATAACCCCATCCCCTTCCCGCCCCTCCTTGGCGAGTTCCAATTTTTTTACCCTATTATAGATCCAGGAGTCATGGCAATATTTTGGCAAAATTTTATTCGATTCTGTCCAACCGTTTAGGCTGCAACCTGGCACATACATACATACATACTTCCACAAATATATAGTAGATTTGCTTTGAAGCGCCATCTTGCGGTTCTTTAAATAAAAAATATATATCAGAAATGAATTTTTCAAATCACAAAACTCCGGAGCACAACCCTTTATTACAAAATCAAAACATTCCTAACACTTTAGTAAATATTAATCTGATTATGGACTTAGTATTAATTAAAGATATTTTGTTTTAAAATTGCGCAGGCTCGAAATTGATTTAGAGCTATGGTCTAAAGGGCTTTTTTTCTTAGAATTTCATGTAGAATCCGAATCTGATAGGAACTATGTCGAAAAAAAAAAATTTACCCGCCCTAGTCTACATATAATCTTAGAACGCCTCAGGTCATAGAATATTGGACCAAAGGTATTAAAATTTGTAAAGTCATTCCTAACGAATCGCAGATTCCAAGTAAAGGTCAATAATACTATATCTAATATATATCGTTTAGAAAACGGCATCCCCCAAGGATCGCCCCTGTCGGTCACCTTATTCCAAATAGCCTTTAATGAAGTAAGCAACTTATTACTACAAAATTCCAAAATTGATCACTGCCTCTACGCTGACGATCTGTACATTCTTTGCAAAAGAAAGGATAACCAAGAAACAAAAACTATTTTGGAAACAACACTTCAAGAAATACAATCTTGGTGTGACCAATCACGGGCAAAAATTTCAATTAATAAAAGAAAACAAATTCACTTCTGTAGAAAGCATAATTGCAATGCCTTAAACTCGGTTCTGTCTCTTAANTTTGGTGTGACCAGTCACGGGCAAAAATTTCAATTAAAAAAAGAAAACAAATTCACTTCTGTAGAAAGCATAATTGCAATGCCTTAAACTCGGTTCTGTCTCTTAACGATAGTTTTATTGAACATGTAACAAAACTAAAAATGTATGTAAAAATGTATAACATTCTCACAATATTACAACTGGAAAGATCAATGTACAGATATTAAGAAATCATTAGCACATAAAGTAAATTTAATAAGAATTTTTCAAAGAAAAGTTTCGTTCATATAAATACCCTAACACATACAACCAAAACTTTAGTATTAANCTATGTATAATATTCTCACAATATTACAACTGGAAAGATCAATGTACAGATATTAAGAAATCATTAGCACATAGAGTAAATTTAATAAGAATTTTTCCAAGAAAAGTTTCGTTCATATAAATACCCTAACACATACAACCAAAACTTTAGTATTAAGTAAAATTGATTACGGCCTTTACTTGTATGGAAATACCGCGCAATCCTCACTGAAATTCACAAAGGGTTTATACCATCATGCAGCTAGAGCATGCATGTACGCATTTCGCACAACACTAATTAAAACAAGTAAGAAAGTCTAAGTTCGGGCGGAGCCGAACATTAAATACCCGGCGCAATTATTAAATATATGTTTTCCACCTTTCCGAAAGCTACCGCTACACGATAATCCGGGGTGTATAAATTTTAAGTAAATTAGCGTCNGTCATGCAGCTAGAGCATGCAAGTTACGGACGTTAGGTCCGTATAAGTCAAAAAAATAAGTTAGTTGGGC
>NW_016188455.1:0-4132 GCF_001687245.7 Rhagoletis zephyria
TTTATAAGTAAATTATTAAAGTTCAATAAACAAAAGGAAAATAATCAAACTTTACGAAAGGAGGCAGAGTTATTATTTTGCCGAGTGAATATGTATTTTGATTATTCTTACCACTTTTTTACCTTATTATTACTTTCATTAAAATATTTAGGTTGCTCTAATTGAATCAAAAATGTAACAGTGTTTGTACTACTCACGGTGCACCGCTAGGTGCGGTAGCTAGTGTATGTACATAAATTGAAAACATTGTACTCATTTATTTAATCACCAAATAAACCAATTGTTGCTTGTACTAGTATGGAAAATTTCCAACACGAAAAGTTTTGGTTTATTTAAACAATGAAACGATATTTTAATTTACCGCAGAAAAATAGTTTTCGAAAGTTTTCTTATTTCTTCAGCGCTCCTTTTTGACGCATTTCTTTCAGAAGCGGTTGTTGTATAGTTGTTATCTATTATTGCATCTATTTCACTTTCGGAAATGGCGTCAAACGTAGTTTTCTTTTTCACATTTTCTGTTCTTAAAAAGTTGTGCACACATACGCAAGATAATACAATCTGAATGGCTGCAGCTGGAGCGCGATGGATGGGTGAAAATAAAACTCGAAAACGGTTCGCAAGAATGCCAAAAGCATTTTCAACAACGCGCCTGTTCCTCGAAAGTATGTTGTTGTATTTAAGTTCGCTTGGTGATAGTCTTAGATGAGAGTAAGGTTTCATTACGTAGTCTTTTAGAGCAAAGGCATCATCGGCTAAAAGCACAAAAGGCGAGGGAGTTGACATGAAAGGGAGCGTGCATGGGGCTGGTATATGTACTTATTTTTTTCAATAGCGTATTTCAGGTCCGAGTTCAACCAAATTCCAGCATCACCCACTCTCCCATTAACACCGACATCAGCATAAATAAAACGATAGTGGGCATCAGCGATTGCCATCAATACAAATGAATGGTATCCTTTGTAATTGAAATACGTAGATCCTGCTTTCCTCACTGGCAGTATTCTGCAATGCTTTCCTGAGACGTTTCATCAGTTGAGTGAACTTTAAAAGTGTTAATTGTTAGTTTACCATCTAAAGCGCCGATGCAGTTCGGGAATCCCCACATCTGATAAAAGTCTTTTGCAATATCACGCCAATCTTGCTCACTTGCAGGGAATTTCAAATACTCCTCCCTTAACGCCAAATATATTGCGGGAATTGATTCCTTTAAAATTCTGGAAATGGTTGACTGCTGAATTCGGAACGGCAATTGAAGTGACCTTTGGGTTTCACCTAATTTTGGAAATATGTACATACATATGTATGTCGGTACTAAAAATTACCAAGAAAATATTATATCTTACCAGTGGATAGATATCGCAATGTCAGCTGCAGCCGTTCCGCAGCTCCTATACAGTTCCTGAATTTTGTATCCTGCTTGCTAATATAGGGGCGTACTTTTTCTAATAAGAATGCAAGCTGAGCTGGAGTCATTCTTAAGATATTTTTGTGAAGGATTGAATCCTCGCACTCAATTTCCTTTAACAGTTTATGTCTAAATCCTATGAAAAGTATTTTTGATAATTACAAAAACGAACTATATACATGTGTATATAATGTGGAATTCGAAACTTACCTTCCAGTTCTCTTTTTAAAAGCCATTGCGCAGAATATTTTTTTTTAGTCTTTTTCTTTTTCCTACGCTGTATTAAGGCAGCAGCGTTTAGCAAACAATTTGTTGCAATAGATAAAACTTGTATTTCCATTGTATGCTTAGAAAATCTCTCGTATGTCAAAATGCAAACAGCTGTGTAAAAAAACTAACGAAATACAGTAATCTGTCAAAAAACCTAACGAAATACAAGTTGGCCGGACTGTTTTTAACAACCTAGTTTGTTTTTCGTTTGTTTTTTGGTATATAGCTTACTCGCTTACACAAGAACTGAAATTGTATGTGACCTTCTCTTTCTTTCAAAATACAGCGTAAAATACACTCGAAATACAAGAAAAAAACGTAGTATCATACGGGCATAAGTAGAACTGATTTTGAATTATTTTCTTAATAAATCTTTACAAGCTTTGTGTTTTGCAGCTGCTTCTTCAAAAGATATTTATCGTTTGGACACAAATGACTTAAATACGAGGCAAACCAAGCGTACGCGCTTTTTTTTTTGATTCTTGGACTAATGATCCCGCGTTCAAAGGCTGGTTTTGTAAACACTTGAGGTTACGAGGCTTATTGCATTGTTTGCAATTGCACATTAAAAGCCAAATCAGGTAGAACTCATCTGTTGCAACACGCATGCTCGAAAAAGCACCAAAAAAGTTGTAGCAGCATAAAAAGTCAGAAAAAAGTAGGCGGCTTTTTTAAGACTTCATTGAAAATGCAATGAACGCAAAAAAGGCTGAAATATTGCTATGTTCCTTCTTAGCAGAACGGAATTTAACATTTTCAACAACCGACCACCTAACCAAATGTCTACAAGAGAAAAAAAATATTAAAAATCAACGCGATTCTTTAGCAATTTAAAACTTGGACATTATTACCCTGGAAAGTAATGGGCTATCAAACTGCATACTCAAAAAAATTCTTAAAAATCTGAATAAAAAGTTGAAAATCTAGCTGGAACTTTGCAGATTTTTTATAATTTTTGCACAAAGTTTGAAACGTGGATTTATATTTTGTTTGTTACATAATGAGCTAGGCTTTTATGGAAAAATAATAAACATTAAATAAACAAAAGAAAAACAGCCACAATCGATCAAAATATTGATGACTTAATCAGGTGATCACAAGTGTACATATGTATACAGTTTTTTTTATATTAACGATCTCAAACCAGTTTACAATGAATTTTAAATGTGATCTGTCGAAATGACTTTTTAATATACTTTACATATATACTTGTGTACCTTTGTATACAATAAGTTTAATAAGAACAATTCTGTGTGCATACATTTGAAAAAGACGTTTTTGGGTAGGAAATGACGTTTTTTCATACCAGGAAATGACGTTTTTTCATGCCGAAGACCTGGCAACACTGATGAGGAGTTAACTTTGACCATAACCCACTGTTAATGGAAATATTTTTCGTTTGCAATACGTTTTTTGTGGGAGACTGCCAACGGAGTGGTGAGCAAATTTAAATCATTTCAAAACTAATTTTAATCAAACAATTTTGGAGTGCAGAGTAATTGTTTGTTTTATTGTAAAACAGGGCCAGAATCAAGACATCCGGAATGGAATCATATTCGAATCGGAATTTTCTTTACAGCTTTTGGTAGCGAATTCGCTTTTTCAGTTCAAAATGTATTTGAGAGAAAACAGCTGTCATTTTGTTTCATTCGATTCGAATCGTGTTTCATTCGATCACGGATGCCATGATTTGGGCCCACTTTTATGTACTACATATTTATACCTTTTTTGTTGAATGTTTTATTATTTTATAAAGAACTACAATTTATTCCAAGGCGAATTCATATAATAAGGTGACAGCAAAAGTTCAAAAGCAAAAATTCCACTAACAAATTTTACCCATAATGACAATAAGAATTACAACAAATACATCATTTTGACATTAAAAATCCCCAAGGCGAAAATTCAGCTACTTTGGTAACACCATCTTACCTGAATTAGCTTTCATTTGTCCTAAATGAGTAAAAACTATATAATAATGTTTCTTTTAAAAAAATCTACCAACTTCTACGTTTGTATGTAAAATCTACCAATATTAATTTTTTCGAAGTCCGTGCACTGGCCGAGTATTCTTTTCGATACTTTTAATGAGTACAAGCATCGAGTACATGGTGGTATCGGACGAACACTACACATACTACGAACCAGGGATANTGTACTGTGAAGACCTTCACAGCACGAACGCAAATCAACAGCAAAAGGAATTTCGACTGTTGCTGTACTGTGAAGCAGGGATGAAAAAGTAGGTACAATTGCACCTTTTTCCGACGTTTGATGACTTAAAGGTACATTAGGTACAGTCACTAGATTTTAGGTACAATCATCTTTTGATCAGATGCATTATTAGTTTTTTTTCCTTTACCGTGCTAATATATTTACTTATAGGTAGAAGTTTCGCTTTCATTTTGAAACAATTCTAGAGAAAAGTGGTCAAAAGGAAGACATAAAAAAAACCAT
>NW_016188456.1:0-4132 GCF_001687245.7 Rhagoletis zephyria
ACGGGCAACAGCTCCTCACTGGGCGAGCTCTTTGATCACGGCTGTGATGTTGTTTCCACCGGTAAGTGTGCTCGATTGACTGTTTAGAGAACTCCACTTTAATTTGCACTTTCTTCCCCCCCCCCTAGTATTCGTCTCCCTCTCGGTGTGCCTGTCCGTTCAGCTGGGCTCGCTGACGACCTGGATGGTAGTGCTGTGCGCCGGAGCGACCAGCCTCTTCTACACCGCCCACTGGCAGACGTACGTCTCGGGGACGCTCAAGTTTGGCAAGTTCGACGTGACCGAGGCGCAGTTCACCATCATCACCATTCACCTCGTCAGCGCCGTCTTTGGCACCTCCTTCTGGAACACTATCGTATGTTGATGTGCACTCTGGTTCTACTTAATTATTTAAAACTTACACACACTCTCTCTCTCTTTCTCTTTTCATCATCAACTGATTAAGGTCTTTGGAGTGCAGCTCAAAGTAATCCCAATGGCGTTTACGGTGCTGAATGAGTGCTTCATCTTCTCCTGTGTCCTCAAGTCCATTCTCGGCGGTGGCTGCGGAAAGAACGGCTCGACGGTCGCTGTAAGTAGAAATCATTTGCCTGTTTGTCTAGGCAAAGTATGAAAAGTTTATCTAATGTTTCAATAATTCCCTTTTTGGTTTGTCTGCATCCTGTTCCACTCCTTTTCTCAGGGCACCTCAATTCTCTCACCAATCATTCCGATTCTCCTGGTGTTCTCCTTTACGCTGATCATCTACTCAAAGTCGACCACCGTTTTTGTCGACCACGTAGCGCTGTACTTAGTCGCTTTTGGCTTTGTATCTGCCAAGATAACTAATAAGTTGGTGGTATGTTATTCGTTAATTTGTTCTGGTAATTGGAAGCAAATTTTTAAATGAGTGCACTTTTCACAATTTCAGGTTGCACACATGAGCAAAAGTGAAATGACAAAGATGGACACCATCTTCATTGGTCCGCTCATGTTGTTCTTCAACCAGTACTTTAACTTTTATTTTGACGAGTACCTCATGTTGTGGCTGGCATTTGTAAGTGTGGTGGTACTTTTGTTTCTTTTTGACTGTAAATTTTTCACTCAACCAGGCCTACATACTCATTGACTTCAGCTACTTCAGCTACTCAATCTGCCGTCAACTGGCTGATTTTCTGAACATTTATGTTCTTAAAATTAATGATCCATCAGAAGGCAGCAGTGGTGGTGGTGCCTCGGCGAGCTCTCGAGTCAGCAGCAGCAGCAGCATCAGCCAAAACGGTCGGACCACCGGCAGGTCAACTCGACACCGAACTGGCAATGCACGCCGCTGACGCGCCACTTTTCTTTTTCTTTTCCATTATTTTTAAGTTTAAAATTATATTAAAGAATTGTTAACTCTACTCCTCTTTTTGTCTTATCTACCACAACCACTGCCACCAACCATAGTTATGAGAACATTTGAGAATTTTAAATCATCATCATCAACTATATCGTTTTATTTCTCTGACTGCTGTATAAGTTGTTGTTGTTGGTGGTGGTGGTGGTGTTCTGTACAAATACCGGTTAATTTAAAATCAGTGCACAGCGGAAAAGCGGATGAAAAAGAGGAAGAAGAAAAGAATGGATTTTGGTTGGCGATTATGGTGGTGGTGGTGGTGGTAGCTCTCTGATGATCTTGCTCCAAAGTGGTCGTGGATCACTTCCAAACTCACTCCCCACTTTTCAGCAGCCACACTTCTTCGGCTGAGTGCTCTGGGCGTGTCGGCTGTAGTCGAGGCTGATCACGTCGCTCGTTCCAGGGTGGTCCTCCATCACAAAGTGCTTCTGTCGTTGCAGAATCTAAGGTAGTAAACAAGTTTGGTCAATCTTCAGTTTTGAGCAAAATAATGCTGACTTACCTTGCCGACCAGAAACTTGGACGCCTCCTCGACGTTGATGTTCTCCTTGGCGGAGGTGTAAAACCATCCGCAGAAGTTGTTATCGCGGGCAAACTTGTCCAGCGCCTCTGGATTGGCAGCGGGGCCCTCCTTCGGTGAGTCNAGAAACTTGGACGCCTCCTCGACGTTGATGTTCTCCTTGGCGGAGGTGTAGAACCATCCGCAGAAGTTGTTATCGCGGGCAAACTTGTCTAGCGCCTCTGGATTCGCAGCTGGGCCCTCCTTTGGTGAGTCGCACTGAAGGTTTTAGAACAGAAAAACATTTGTCTTTTTAGTTTTCTTCTTTTACCACCACCTAAAACTACCCAAAAAATTACCTTGTTGGCAAGCAGCAGACAGGGAATGGGATTGCCGTCGGCGAGGCAGACCTTTGTGTCTAGGTCGTGCTTCCACTTGATGATGGCGTTGAAGGTCTGCGGCGAGTTGACGTCAAAGACGAGAAAGGCGCCCACTGCCTCCTTGTAGTAGACGCGCGTCATATTTCCAAAGCTAATATTTAGAGGGGAAGATATCAAGACGGGCCGGTTGTTATTGAGCTGATAGTGCAGTGGCCACTTTTAATTAACGTGTGCCTATACACTTACCGCTCCTGGCCGGCAATGTCCCACAGCTGAACGCGTATCAGCGTATTGTCATCCCAGTTTAGTACTTTCAGTGCAAAGTCGACGCCGATCTATTTTTAACAGCATTGCAGGCAGAAAAAACAGTGCTAACATTAGAACTTCTGGTTTCACTTTTTTTTACTTCTCTCTCCTTGAGGTGGTAGTTACTTACCGTAGCGCGGTAGTGCTGCGAGAAGTACTGGTGGACGTAGCGCTTGATGAAGCTGGTCTTTCCGGTGCCCAGCTCGCCAATTACCAGCAGCTTGAAGAGGTACTCACGCACCTCGGGCACGTGCGGAGAGACGATGCTTCGAGGGGAGGGTGATTTGGCCGCGGCTGAGGAGTTGTTTCGCTGAACACCGGCGTGGTGGTTTGGTGAGGGGTGATGGTTGAGGTTGCCATTGTTTCCTGAAGTTGATGGCCTGGCAGGCGTTGCCCTGGAGGCCACCACTGCCGCTGAGGCCGAAGCCGACGCTGAAGTGCTCGCCATGTTCGTCATCTCCGTTCCGGGATTGTAGGGCTGTTTGTTGTAGGTGCTGTTTTGAGCTGCTGCTGATGTTGTTGCTGCTGTGTTGACGTTTTTCGACTGTGGACTTTGTTGTTGTTGTTGTGGTGGTGGCCTACCACCGGCGGTGGTTTTTGATAGTCCTCCCTGCTGCTGCTGTTCAAGTTCAGTGATTGCTTCTGTTGCTGATGACGGTGGTGGCGGTGGTGGTGGTGGTGGAAGTTCTTCAGGTGCAGAAGATTGTTGCCAGTTAGCGGCTGAGGAGAAGGAGGCAGAGGAGGAGGAGGCTGGTACTGGCTGGGATGAAGATGAAGAAGATGGCTGCATGCTGGTGTTTTGCTGCGTCGAAGCCATGAGGTGCTGGGGAAGAGATGGTTTGGAGGAGATAAAAGACTGAACAGAAGAAAAGTTGTGATGGTGATGCTATTGGCCACTGCGCACGAAACACCGACGAGGTGAAGAGATAAAGAGAAGGTCTGTGTACCACCTCTCTGTTTACCACCAACTGTTGGTCATGGTATGAAAGAAGATGCTGACTGGATCTTTACAGTTGGCCTACGATTGAGTACTAGAGAAAACAGCTAAGCAAACACTCACACACCGTTTGCCGGTTTTGTTACACAAACAGACACACACACTCAACAATGTGCCGTCTGCAGAAGAAGAAAAAGAAAAGGACTGCTTTGGAAGCAACAGCAGCAGCAGCAGACTCTGTCACAAGGTGGTCGTCTTCAGGAAGCGGTTATCATCGCCACCAGCAGCACCAAAGTGAAATGAAAGAGGCGGGGGAGGATCGTCCTAGAGCTGTGTGAAAGCAACTGACTGACTGTGTGTGAATGATAAAGCAAGTTTGGACCCTGTGCGTCAGTTTTTTTGGTGGCAGCAGCAGCAGCCGCCGCCGCCGTAGCAGACCATTATCAACTTGGCCACATTGACACTGCTCAGCTATCAGCTCATCAGCAGCTCCTTCTTCTCCTTCTCCTTCTTCCCCTCATAACTTTCCCATTAGTGGTGATTTGCAATACTGCAGCACTCACACACTCACAAACTATAAAAATGTAATTTTTGACTGTTGATTAGGCCACACTCTCTCTCTCTCTCTCTCA
>NW_016188457.1:0-4132 GCF_001687245.7 Rhagoletis zephyria
ATTTAAGAAAGAGTAATTTTGCTGCCTTTTCGGGTTACAGCCTGTTTCCAAACGGGTCGTAAATCAAACCTGCGCCACTAAATTACTATTCGCTCGAGACGACAAACTTGAAAATCTTGAAACTTGACAAAATTGTAAATTGTTTGTTACTGAGTGTGTCATGTTCAAGTTTACGTGCATCCAAATCCATCTTATTGTAATCACGAATCGACAATTCGATAATTCGAACAATCGATCCAGTTATGTATTGGGGGAACTATAGGAGATGTGGACATGCAACCAGACAATTTTTTCACAAAATTTTCCTTTCGGGCACTTTTTTGTTTTGCAGTCAATTTTTTAACACTAAAACATATGTATCTAAATGTATTCATGCATTCAAATGTATGTACATGCGCACTTAAATGTGCGAATTTATGGTGTGGACATGAATTAACCATGCGACAAAATACATACAGGCATGCAGCAACAGTTGGTTTACCACCTACAGGACACCAACTTTTTTTTTTACCCAGGCAGCAACGCCAGCAGCGCACCCACTGCAATGAAAATATTTACATAGAACAAACATATATGTATATGTACATACATACATATGCTTGTGAGTATATATATATGTATATGTGTGAGTGTGATAAGTTGGCAGCATCAAAATTTCACTGCGCCAGCGAAAGCAGCAAAAAAGGCAAACAACCGGAAACCACAAAAATTTGCCAACACATAATAAATGTGACAACAAATGAAGCAACAACAACAACTACAACAGTGTAAGTGAGTGTCGTAACCGTTGAGTACAAGTGTTTGACATGCATATATGTATAATGTCTATGTACGTTTGTATGTTTGCAATAAAAGTACTAAAGTTTGTAAAAATGTTCATTCCTTTCCGTAGGCTTATTTATTAAGAATACGCACGTATAGGCCGGCTCTCGCTCGCACGCATACATTTGCACGCATCAGGCCAAATCAACGCAAACAGATTTTACTAGGAAAACATAAAAGTGGAGCAACCAACCGTAGCTGGCAAGCAGCAGTGTCGCCATCGAAGACATCGAAGCCAACCAAACAGCATCCAGCAGCTTGCCTTCTTGCCTTCTTGCACTACACCACAACACCCAACGAGTGCAAAAGTCCTTTGCATCATCATCTGTTCGTGCGTCTTTTGCTGCTTAACATATTTTCTTCATGGCTATGCTGAGCCATCAGCTCCAAGAAAATCGACTCACTGGCAAGAGCAAGAGCAAGAGCCAGCTTGCATGCATTCGTGGGTGGAATGGGGCGGCCGGCATTTGCCATTTGGGGGTCATGCAAGTAGAGGAAGAAGCTAAGATGGATACATATTTGCATGTGTGTTTGTGCGCATTTGTGTGGGTGAATAGCAACGTCACTGAAGCAACAAGCTAGCAGAAGTACGAGTATCAAGTCAACTTGTCGCAAATAACCGAATATCAACTCAAATAACTGAATATATAAATACATACATATGTATGTAAGTAAGTAGTAGTAAAGTAGTAGAGTAACAACAACAACAACAAAGCGTGCGCGCAACAAATGCACAAACAAACGAAGTCAAGGAAACAGGACATACCTACTCTATACAACAACAAGGATACCAATACTGGTTGTTTGTGTTCGTACAAAACAAAGGGGCCAACTTAGTCACAGCTAGTCAACCAAAAAGTTGTGGTGGAGGGAGGATTTCTCGCTCTACACGCTCAACTCATCCAAAAAAACCAAAAACCCATCACAAACGTTCAACCTCATTGCCTCTTTAAGAGCCACAATAACAACAACAACGAAAGTCACAAACATTTCGTTGCGTTGGTAGGTTGAAGCAGCTTAGCTGGAAAATGATGACACGCTGTTGGTTTGTTGGTTTGTGATACCACGAAACTCCCCCAAGTTTACAAACACACAAGGTAGACATTACTAGTAGACGAAAAAAAGTGCCCTCTGCTTTTGCTTCCCCTGCTACTGAATAAGAGCGTTTGAAGGCATGTGACGTTGTGTGTGAATTTTCATCTTGTTTGTTTTGCCTTCTCAAGGTCAAGTCCAAGCAATACAACAATCATAAATACGAGAAAGCAAAGTGTCTGGTAAATGAACTGTCGAAAGGTTGACACACACGCACACATCTACGAAATGCTGTATTTTTTTACAGACATATATACATAATACAATTGCCTGATAAAACTTGCTTGGTACAGTGTTCGCATTTGAATAATTTCACGCCCACTTGTACGCAATTCTCAACAGGCTTATGTATGTAACTAAATACTGGCAAATATGCCCAACGTCCTAAATATGGCACATTCTAGTACAAAACATCGTTGGCTAAAAAATATTCTACTGTATTCCAAACAAAATTTTTTTTTAATAACAATTTCAAAAAATTTTAAATTTTAATGAAATGAATAAACAAGTAATTTTTAAGCAAAAAAACAAAATCGACTTTAATTCTCATATACAAATATAAGAATACCGTATCTAAACCAAATTAGTATGGGATCACCTATGAGTTACCACCTTTCCTAAAAAAAAAACATATATAATTATAGAAATCGGTTAGCGTGGTTCGAAGCTATGCGGTAACATACATAAAAAATAAGCAAAACAAAAATATTTCGACGAATTGATAACCTCCTTCTTAGAAGTCGGTTAAAAATATATGCTATAATAATAATTGCAAGTGTATAAATTAATTTCTTAAATTTTTTGTTAATGCCATCAGACCTGCACCGATGAAGCGTCGAGTTGAAGGGTTAGGCCTGTATAGGTGCAATAAAGGTTAATTTTTTTGTAAGAGTTGCCACCTGTCAAAAGGTTAAATTAAAATTATTTAATAAGTGAAATGAGTTAAAAAAAAAATGGGTATCAATCTAAATGGGCTTGACAAGGCTTTACTTTTTAACAACATGTAGGATGGTTGCCATCTGTATTACCTACCATATAGGAGTCAGACAAAAAAGGTTTAGAAAGGTCTTAGCTTGCAAATACATATTTTGAAGAAGGTTGCCACCTGTTTTTAAAGTCTATTTTAATTAAATAAAATGTATGTACACTTTTGAAACAATAAAATATTTATGTCAAACGATACGGTTACGACATTTTAATTTTCATTTTTTATTTTGTCAATGAGTGATTGGTTTTGATTACATTATTTTTATATTACTCCACTCCACTTAAATTGGCGTGATACTTTCTTCACTTATTTTTTACTAAATTTGTCAAATTTTTGGCAATTAATTAAATAAATTGAGATTTTTGAACAGATGGCAACCCTTCTTCGTGTAGTTTAAGTGAAAAATATTTTCAAAACTATTCTGATTGATACCCATATTGTAGTAACGAATTCGTTTAACTTATTAAATAATTTAATTTAAATTTTTTATTGGGTGGCAACCCTTTTCAAAGAAATAAATTTCTATTGCACATCTACAGACCAAGCCCAATAACTTAGTATCTCACTTACGAAACTCGAATGAGATTTGTATGTACATATGTATATGTACATACCGATGTAAATGCTACAAGAACGGAAATTTTCAATTTCAAACGGCATTTAAGGCCAGTATGCAGATTCCAAGAAAATCAAAAACTCCACATGAAATGGCATACAAGAAATGGCTAAGAAATTTTCTTGCGTCAATATTCCTTATGGCAGTACGCAGTTCTTAAGAAATTTGCTACGCTTTCTACTACGGTTTTCTAAAGTTTTTGCAAGGCAACCCATGTTTGCAACAGAAATATATGCCCGTTCCATTATTTTTTGAGGAAAGAGTAAGGCAACCGGCGGTGAAGTATCAAATGTCAAAATTCCTAGGACACACACACGAAATAATGGAAATTTGTTGGCTGTTTTTTGAGAGCTGCTTACACTGGCGTTTACAGTGATAGCATGAAAGTAATAAAAAAACAAATTGCATATTTGAAAGGAAGCACTGTGAGTCGGCAACTTTATTTCAAACATTTCTAAAATAAAATCTTATACTTACGCTATTCATATGAAAGTAATCCAATTAATAGGCCTTTCGTTTGTCATCCATTTTGTGAATTTTTGCTTAACCCTTCTTGGAATTTTGAATATTATTTATGCATCAACAAAGCAAAAAGCTTTATGAATTGCATAATC
>NW_016188458.1:0-4132 GCF_001687245.7 Rhagoletis zephyria
CTGCTGCCAACAAACTAGGACCAGCAGAGGATTCCTTCCAGTGGGCACTGGAGAGAATGATTCGGCAGCACTGTGCAATTAGACAAACAGTACGGCATCAGCAGTAGTTGCGCCACCATCGTGCAGACAAACGAACACGACTGTGGTTTATCTCTCTGTGTCCTCGTCGGAGCGCGATTGCATTTGAGGCATCTGATCAAACGACGTCTCGACGACGACGTCTGGCCAGCTAGGCTCTTCCAGTGGAAGCTCACTCATCCAATGGTCGCTGGTAGTGGGGATGTTTTTGAGCAAATGCGATAAATTACTGTTTTCTCCTAAATTGTCCTGTATTCTCTTTTTCTCATCTCAATTGGCTTAAGCCCTGCTTTTTTCCAGGCAGTGCTTCATCTGCACAGTTGTCTCTTTCCTCTTCTTCTACATTAAGCAAATTAATTACCCCTCAGAAATATTAATGTAATTGACTTTGCACGCTTCACTAGAAGCGCCATTCATTTGCACAACTTTTACATTCACTTTCTTTGTCCTTTTTGGTTTTTCTTTTCTGCTTTCTTTCAGCGTATAACAACAGTTCTCTTTCTCTTTTGCAACTTTTTGAACATTTTTAATTGTTTAAAACTTTTAGCGTGCACTTCACTACTGTAGCGTAATCATATAGATAAGTTCAACTCCTCAAACACCTCGCTAGTGACACAAACTTAAGCTGAGGATTTTGGCGTGACTGTCAGATCATTTCAGTTGACATTTACATTTGAGTAAACAAGCTCTATTTTTTGAATGTGTCACAGTAGATACAGCATCTCCTTGAAAATGGATTATCATCAGTCTGGCAAATTGTTACTGCTAACGATTTCATTTTGATCTACTCTCTGGCAAGGAGACATCTTATCTTATTTTGTTGGGAAAAACTTAATCAATTGCTAAAAATAGATTCTTATTTTTTGTTTTATTTTGTTGAATCTTGAATGAGCTGCAAAGCTGTCTGACATTGCCAAAGTATCCAATTTACTGGCATCTCTCTGTCTGCGTCTCAAAAAGTACCAAATTGGATAGATTGAGAGAAAAAGCTCACTTGCTGCCTGAATGAATGCCAATAGCAGTATAATGTCCTGTCTAAATAGATGGCAATGGGAATTGCAAACAAATGGTGGTCATCATTTAAATTGGATTAAACTAATCACCAGCTCCTTACTGATTGACTTTCTCTTTCTCTTGTGCCAGTACACAAACAATTGACAGTCTAGCACAAAAGGGTGTAAGGGAGAGAAGGTGTAAAGGAAAGCTCCCTTGGTAGGACACTTACCGAATACTGCGGTAGATATCACCATTGGAGGAAATTCGCAGAAAAGTGTTTGGCGTAGTGGCAGTGTGAAAAGAGGCGACTTTTTCATTTGCAAAAAACGTATCTGGGACCTAAAAGTATAGAAAAGAAAATAGTCAGTCATACTGTCTGGTGAATAGTTTAAAGCAAAACTTAGGAAAATGAAATAATAGAGTGCGATCACTCTTTCTTTCTTTCTTCCTTATACTAACCCAGATTTTTTGAGCAAAATCGGCGNGAAACTTAGGAAAATGAAATAATAGAGTGCGATCACTCTTTCTTTCTTTCTTTCTTCCTTATACTAACCCAGATTTTTTGAGCAAAATCGGCGCCCACCACCAACTCGGTGATGCCGCCCGTTGGAGTGAAGGACAGTCGATTGTCAGTCCATTTTTGACGGAAATAGAAATCGGACGTGAAGTCCTGTGGAGTGAAGAGAACGTCAGTGCGTTGTGTTCGGTGTGTTGTTTTGTGTGTTGTTGTGTTGCGTCAGTCGATGTGTGTGTGTCCGAAGAAAACCACAGAACNGGCGCCCACCACCAACTCGGTGATGCCGCCCGTTGGAGTGAAGGACAGTCGATTGTCAGTCCATTTTTGACGGAAATAGAAATCGGACGTGAAGTCCTGTGGAGTGAAGAGAGCGTCAGTGCGTTGTGTTCGGTGTGTTGTTTTGTGTGTTGTTGTGTTGCGTCAGTCGATGTGTGTGTGTCCGAAGAAAACCACAGAACGTCCGACGGCGATGAGTGGATGGTGGTGGTGGTGGTGGTGGCCATTTGGTGAGACAGGATGGCCGACAGAATGGCAGACAAGGGAGACAATGGAGAAGCGGGAGAAAAATGGCAAAAGGAAAAAGACAGAAAATTAGAAAGTGGTTAGATTAAAAAGGGAAGAGGCTCCGGCGTTGCACTGTAATGACAAACTGCGGCATCAGCGGCACTAGCAGCATCTGGTCACTGCATCGACTTCAACAAACACCAGGGGCAAGCCTGAATTTATGGGCAATTTAAAGTTGTTCTCTTGCTCTCTTGACACTACCGCCAACGCGGATTATCTGGTGCACACAGTGGACCAAAGTAAAATGGTCACCTAGCACCATGTGTCGTTTTTGGATAAACTACAAAGTTGTGTTTTTTTCTTGTGTTAAATATGCAAGTGCATATAAGAATTAATTATTAATTGTTGTTTTTATAGCAGCTGGAGTGCTGTTCCTCGGTGGCAATGGCCATAATATTGTCACTTTACTTCTACACTTATTTCTACTCCCAACTTTTGTGATCACTTACCATTTGCACCTCAGACACTGAGCTGATGCCAATGATGTACATGGTTACGTTCACTTGGACCGGCAAACCTGGAAACGGAGAAAAAGGAGAGAAAGAAGAATAAGTTAGTGAGAGTAACTCAAGGCGCGTGCGTTTGACACTGCTGCTGCTGTTGCTCATTTGATCGTCTCAATTTAATTAAAGTAGACCCCATGCCGTCGGTAGACTCTTTCGCCAGAATACCGTAGTTTTAGTTTGCCTCCTAGTTTGACACTGTGTTTCTCACATCTACGTCGCATCTACTGCCGCATGACTGGCAATGGGTGGAAAACGAGGCAGAGCAAAACAAATGAACATTTGCTGACATCATTTTTGTTTGTCAGCACAGCAAGACTCGGAGGCAGTTGAAACAGCCCCAAAAGTCTCACTTGCACATTCATTTCACCTTGTCAGCTAAACTTTCATTTGCTCGCAATCACCGTTGACAGCAAGCAAAGAAACTGTACCCAGTGGAATGTTTAGAAGAACTCATTGGAAATGTTTCACTCATCTGCAGATGCAGTGCAGATAACAGATAGCAGCACAACTCTAGCAACTAGGCACTAGTGAGTGAGCATCAACAGTGTTGCTCCTCTGCAACCATGGTTCCCTGCTTAGTTCGTGTAATGAAAAACTGGGACAGAGTTCTGGCCAAATAAAGGGGTGCCACTAGTGCCCGTAATGATGACAACAATAATGGCACATTAATGACATAACTTGATGCAAAGTGATGTCTGCTGATGGGATGTGATGTGATGTGTCCTTTACGCTGTGAACTCCTCATTCAATCTGCTCTGCCACGTTTTACTGCTGCTTCACTACTTTGCCTAATAGTAGGGCAATATAAATTTTAATTTAAATGCAAATTGTCTCCTGCTTCAGCCTACAGCAGCAGTAGCAACTCTGGCACCCATCTTCAGCCGGTATTTTCTGCCGGTTCTCTACTTCTTTCTTGATCCACTGCTCGCCTATTCTCCTCTTTCTTTCCCTTTCATTTTTTTATTTAGTACAATGCACTCTTTTGCTTGTGGCGCTCTTGTCAACGAACGAACAGAATAACAAAGTTGACAATGCGAATGAAGATGCGCGGCCTACTGTAATGGCGTAGGCGATGTAAAAAAAAGTTTTTCACTCTTTTCTCTCTCCTTCCTGCCGGCATTTTAGTTCGTTGTGGTATCGCAATTTGTGTGCTTGTGTGCTCAAATCCTCTTGTTCCAAAAGCTACTTAAAACGTGTTTGTATCTGCAGCACCGTGCACAGGGCACAGCACTACTAATCTTATGTAACAAGTATTGTTTGTGCTCTCTCCCATTCCATCCCAAAAGGATTTTACTTTGTATGTTTTTCCTTAGTAGTCTTGCTTTGTTTGCTCATAGCATTTTGCCTTTTTTCTCACTTTTTTACATTTAGTCCAATTTTAGGCAGATCTGCCCGGTTTTGTAAACTTTTGAAATTAATTTTTTAGAAATGCATTTTACTGTGAATTACATCAGCAAAGTATGCAAAAAGA
>NW_016188459.1:0-4132 GCF_001687245.7 Rhagoletis zephyria
TGGCGTCCGTTTTAATTGCAACGTCCGCTAAGTTTTACAAAGTTCTTGCCTCTGATGCGTAACGCTAAGAGGGTGAGGAAAGTTAGCGGCAACTGTTGGCCAACTCAAGCAATTGACAAGATCACGTTTGTTGTTTTTGTTATTGTCGCTTTCCTTTCATTGTACCCTTACTCCGTTGATACTTGTAAATTTGTGTGCTTACGAGTAATTTGCATGTCGTCGCTGGAGTCCACGTCGTTCCTCCCAGTCATCCGCGGAAGAGTAGTGCAAAAAAAAAANAAAATAAGTAAATCCATACATTTAATAAAGCGAAGTTTTGTTGTGAAGGAAGACAAAATTCCCACTCGACGTGCTAAATGCTTGATAAGAAAATGATATTTTTATTTCAAAGAAGAGGGCGTGCTTTACCGCGAAAGCTTGTCATGAATTTCTAGTTGGTAGCAGGCGAATCAACGGCCGAACAGTTGGTGAGTCGGGTAGTCGGGTAAAAACTTGGCTTTCTTTTGTGCAAAACCGCCGCTGTTATCTTTTTTTTTTTTTTTTTGGTTCGTGAGCTATTATTATTGGCTCATCAGAAACCGATTTGCGATATAATTTGTAGATATGACATGAGTTATTAAAATTATTTATGCTTTGGAGGTGCTGCTTTTGTTTTTGAATAAAAATTGAATTTTCATTAGCTTTGTTCAATTGGACTTGGTTTCTGCGCGCTGACTCTCTGACTTGAATTGATTATCACAGTTTGAAAACTACTTGTGAATTTTAATGATGCGGCATCGAAGTGAGCGCCTCGGATGTTTTATTTCTTAAAACTTCCGTTTTGTATTACTTTAATTCTCCGCCCGTTTGTATAGTTAGGTGTAGCA
Source organism: Rhagoletis zephyria (assembly GCF_001687245.7). Taxonomy (NCBI): domain Eukaryota; kingdom Metazoa; phylum Arthropoda; class Insecta; order Diptera; family Tephritidae; genus Rhagoletis; species Rhagoletis zephyria. The sequence goes on from NW_016188459.1 coordinate 867, forward strand.
GAACGAGTGGCATAGTTACCTGAAATATCGTTTTTATCCCTGAGTAGAGTCCCTATGCCTAAATGCTCAAGTTGCTTTCGACTTCTTCAATTCCGAATTGCTTATTTTAAAGGGCTCGATGTGTTAAAATTAAGTGATATCTGCCTGGAGAAGACCAGGCAGGCGTTTACAAAATTTTTATTTTAAATACCTTTGGCTTCTAGACAGGGCTTACCCTACCCAAAATCTGTATAAGTTCTATTAAGTAAGAATAAAAGAATGCCTTTTTATCAAAAGTATAACTGAAGAGCCTGATCTTCCTTAGGCCCCCTATCGCTCCCTAGTACGTACTGCGTTCTAAGTATAACCACTCTGTAATTATGGCTCTCGAAGAAGACCAACTGAGAGCACGAAATAGTTTCGGTTCCTCAAAGAAAAAAATAAAATAAAATATGAAGAGTCCATCCCGGAAATAATTTCTGGAGGCAATTGAACAAGTTCTTATTAATACAGTGGTGGAGAGATTTACCAACCTTAGCAGTGTTTTCTGCCACCATAGCATGCATGGATATGACAATTTCGGACGGACTATCATGCGAAGAAGGTAAAATGCCTTAAATGCGGCTCTAAGGATGCCAATTTTTTTAACGAATTTTTTTTCCAAAAAGTTAATGTAGAGTCTACGTCAGAAAAGATGTACTTTGGTTCAGCAAATTGGAAGCTCAGAATAACGCAGCATTGCAGTTTTTTCTACTTACGAAAGGTTTCATTCGTTAACTTTGCAAGTACTTGCGAGTACACAAGCCAAAAGACTCAACTTTTTTCAATTAACCATATCGAAATGGAATTCTAAATAGCGGCAATACATTATTTGGTCTATCAGTTACTAGTTACTGCCGCCCAACTATCGATTTCAAGTAAATGTTAGCCTACATAAATTTTGTTCGTCCTCGTTTGGTGGTTTTACTGGACCCATATTGAAATCGAAAGTACCATTTGAAAAATCATTTTTCTGTAGATGGCGAAAGTTTTTATGGCTTAAAATTGGTTGGTTTTTCGCATTTTGTTTTGCTTTGAAGTCGTAAACGAATTCGCAGACTAATTCGAATACGAATATGATCACGAATACGAAAATAAATATAAAGACCAAGGCAAATGCGAATACGACGACGAACACGATTATGAAGACAAATACGAAAACGAATGTGAAGACAATTACTTAGATGAATTTCACGACAAAGACGAATACGAATATGGAGATGTTTACGAAGACAAAGTCGAAAACAAATATAAAGTCGAATGCAAAGACGAAGACTAATAAAATTATAGTTTAAAAACTAATACCTCCCTATAATAGTTACCATTCGTACTGTCATCAGGTATGTAACTTGAGAATAGAAATCGCTGCATCTTTTAGGCGCATCAATATTACTAGTTACATCCTGAGTTAATAAAAGGAAGGTAAAAAGGGTAACATTAAGCTTAAAACAAATTTCGGCAATATTAAAATAACTAAAAATTAATCAAAGGAAGTTTCACTTTGCCAGTGCGGCACAGGAGCACTCTTTTTTTTTAAGGAGAGTTTTTATATTTTCACATTTTGTTTTGCATCGTGTTTTTTTGTTATGCTTCGTGCTTTAATGTTCTCTCTCGTGTTTTGTTCTTTTTCGCATTTTTTTGTTCACTTTCGTATTTTTTTATTCGCTTTCGTATTTTTTTGTTCGCTTTCGTATTTTTTTGTTCGCCTTCGTATTTTTTTGTTCGCTTTCGTATTTTTTTGTTCGCTTTCGTATTTTTTTTGTTCTCTTTCGTATTTTTTTGTTCTCCTTCGTATTTTTTTGCTCTCTTTCGTATTTTTTTGCTCTCTGTCATATTTTTTTGTTCTCTTTCATATTTTTTGTTCCTTTTCGTATTTTTTTGTTCTCTTTCGTATTTTTTTGTTCTCTTTCGTACTTTTTTGTTCTCTTTCGTATTTTTTTGTTCTCTGTCATATTTTTTTGTTCTTTTTCGTTTTTTTTTGGTCTCTCGTTTTTTTTGTTACCTTCGTATTTTTTTGTTTTGCTCCGTTTTTTTTGTTTTGTTTCATGTTTTTTTATTTTGTTTCGTGTTTTTTTTTTTCGCTTCGTTTTCGTTTTTTTTGTTTCGCTTCGTGTCACTGCTAGTAATTTTTATCCCTCAGAAGTCACTTTTTGAAACGTGCCTGTAGAGCTAAACTAAAGACACGTATGCAACAATATTTCTCTAATACATCGATAAATTGGTTACGTCACTTCTTACTTCTTATCTTCCCGCCCCAGCTTCGGCTTCTAAATAATTTAAGTCTAATAGCAGCAATAAATACAGTATACTACTTATCTTCCCCAAAAAATATTTTCCTCTTATTCATTTTAGTATAAACAACGAAAATTGTACGATAAATTTGGTAACTTGCCAGCCAGTAAATTTTGACGCATTTCTAATTAAACGTTTTGGAAAATAATCGCCTTACATTAACCATTATTTATGGAGTCAATTAATAAAGTGACACTTGAAACGAAAAGGAACAAATAAAAATTAAGCGCCAGCCAAATGTTTTTTTTTTGGAATTCCTTTTGTACGATTAAATCGTAAAAATTAACTTCATCAATTTCTTCAATCAATCCCAATGAGAGAGACGTTGTTATATTCGTGTGGTTTGGTATCATATCTCCACTTAAATAGTTTACCTATTTCTCAATATACCTAAATAGTACAAACGTACATATATCGCCTGCCATTAATTTACCTATTTTAAATTATCTTATCAAAGTGACCGACCGCCAGCCATGTCGCAGCTTATTCGTTCGTCGTTCACTTGCTTGACGGCCGGCCCCGCCTCTAGGCTCGCACCTTGCCGTTCATAAATTAATTTCAGCTAAAAATATCAACATTATTATAGTACATACATACATACATACATACATACAGACATCTTGTTTGTGGGTTGTGAGTGTGTGGCTGGCTATAAATGCCACATGTACTTATATCTATACAACGAATGCGCTGCATTTATGGGCGAGACGAGCCAAGACACACACACACACATGTAGAAGACAAAACGGATGGCTGGCAAAAGACATGGGAGGCTGGCTGGCCAACAACACAGCCACAGCAGCAACGGTGTCTATGTCTGTCGAAAACATTTTTAAAAGCCATGCCAGACAAATTGATCGCATCCAGACGACAGACGAAGAGCCATTGATTTTTTGACGAAAATATGGTTGAATAAAATATTCGAATTAAAAAAGTTTTTTTTCTCAAATGTTTTT
>NW_016188461.1:0-3882 GCF_001687245.7 Rhagoletis zephyria
AGACTCCCTCTGGTGGTTGAGGGAGCTTTGAAATATAAAAGTTAAACAGTAGCGGGGAAAGGACACCACCCTGAGGAACCCCCTGTTTTATTTTTCGCTGCTTACTCGTTTTGTCTCTAAATATTACCGACGAATGTCGACCACTCAGATAATTTGCCGACCACCGTTTGAGCCTCTGTGGGAGAGAGGAGGCCTCTATTTTTCTCAAATCCCTTGGTAATAGTGCAAATATATTGAATCATGAAGTCAACAACAAGCCCGCAAAATATTAGTATTTTATTTTAATTGTAAGAGCCCGCGCAACGACCGCCAAGTGACCCACAGCACACTAGTCGAATAAAACCAATTCTTGTTAAAAATTCTGGGTTCAGCAAAATGGTTTGGTGCATATTATTAGATAATGAATACGTTAACATAAAAAATAAAGTCAAATATCATTTCTCGCAGCCCTTTAGCTTATCGTCAATCTCAAATTTATCTGTTTTCAATCAAATTTTAATTGTTCTCTTGCCTTTAGTCAAAAGATGTAAAGAACAGCACTAATATTGCTGGCGTGAATTTAGGTCGCTTGTTCCAAATTTTCTAATCTTCTTTTAATATTAGCTATATTTTTGCAAATTTAGGAACAATTTCGGTAGCTCCAATAGAAAAGCCATTATTTTCCATCGTCGTGGAAAAATTTTGTTTATGCAAATCAGTATGGAAACTCTGAACAGGCACAACTTCTAGTAACACTAATTAGTTTACTTATGTTTATGCATACAATATAAAAATTGCAAACATAGGAAAATTACAAATAATTTTGTTCAACTTTTTTTTTATTTTAAAATAATTTGTTTATAATCTGAATGATTTTCATCATATTATTATCATAAATAAGTAACAGTAAGTCTCGCCTTCAATTTGGTAATTATTATTATAAATTTAAGTGGATCTCCAGTTTTTTTCTAAAAAAAAAGTTCTCTTCAATTGTATAAATAACCTTTAAATGAAAGAACCGGATTACAGGAAAGTGTGCCAGGGACTGAGTTTTTTCGTTCAAGCTGAATGCAAAGCAATATCGTCCTCAAAAGATTTCCGAGGATATGTTAAAGACTATTGCTTTTACCTACAGTCACTTTTTCCCATAATGGAATTAACTAAAATATTTATGTATATCTAAATACTTATTGCTCGTCCCCTAGTTTCATATAACCGCAAATTTGGAAACCGCGAAAAATGTGCTTCTTCGGTGACTAGATAATGAAATCATTCCGCACCAATTTTCAAGACCGCATACATGGACTTAAAATGGGCGTTTCTCACCCTAATTGTATTATGTTAATGTATGTAAATATTTATATGCTTGAAAGTACTATTAACTTATCAAACGATTCCTAATCTTTGGCAATATATGTTTGACTTCATTCACTACGATCTTGAAAACTGTCCAAATCGGCGTGACCATGTTACTTTTAATATTATATAAACATCCGAAAACATTAAAACGTTTGAAATAAATCTCGTCCAACTTTTTTGTATTTTGCACTTGGTTGCTGAAGCATTAAAGAATTAAAAATTCATATGGGAAAATTATAGTTTTTGTAAGTTTTATCGTAATATCTTAAAAACTTATAGACTTATTGAAAAATGATAAATGAACGTGAGGTACTAAATTTAATAACCCTTAATTTGATATATCGCACTGTTTATAACAATGAACGCATTCCAAAGATAATACAAGCCAAAGTTTCATTTCAAAATTCATACACTTTAATTCAATTGCGCGGGCTGAAGATAAGTTTTAAATTAATGTTTCGTGGCCAATAACAATTGGCTTAGACTTAAGACATCATAATATTACCATTACAATACGTTCAAATGCCTTTTATTTTCCCCCATACCAAATCGATCCATGTACATGCATATGTAATTGCCTACATTATTTATCCATAAACTATACATATGTATGTACATATTTTTTTTTTAATAAGAATAAACATTAACGTTAACATTAGCACGTATGTATATTTTACATAACCCTTGCCTTGCGCTGTATTCCGTACAAATTAACAGCAGAGGGCGCTCTTATTTGTTATTTGCTGGTAAGCAGCGCTGTTATGTGGGCATGTATGTTAGATTCAGGGTTGCCACTGACAAAAAAAATATTTACCATCCACTTTAAAAAAATCTACCAAATCTGGGAAATATCTTACAATAACTTTTTTATAATTATTTTAACAAAAACCATAGTTTTGTTATTTTTTTATTTATTTTAATGGAAACTATAGTTTTTTTTTATTTTTTTTTAGTTATTCCAATAAGAATTAAAATTGTTTTTAAGAGTATTTTATTTAACTAGTTATACGGTATTTGAATCATATTATTTGTTGGCATATTCTCAGTTTCCTTCAACCAAAAGCGGAAGTGATGAAACTAAAGGCAACAATGAAACTTCATTATTTGAAAAACTTCAACTCAAGTTGTTATAGACAAATACTGTGACTTAAAAAAGTGATTTTTTTTGTAATGTTCGCAATATTTTTCGAGTAAAATTTTTTTATTGCTATAACTAAATCCAAAAAAATCGGGGATTCAAACTATATACAACATACACAAAAATTCCAAAAATTTTCGTCTAAATTTCGAATTTTTTAGAACAATTTCAGGTATGGAGTTTTAAAGCAAATACTATTTGAGTATAGCCAACAATGTGCTGCTTCAAATTCCCGTTAATTTTTTTTTTATTTTTTTCCATAAATAAAAAATGGCGTTGATTTATTTTTTTTTGTGAACAATCATAAGGCGTAATTACATATGTACCTGTCAATTTTTTCTTTATATTTAAATAATCATTCAAAATATTTAGGCAATCAAATTTCCAGTAAAATTAGTTTTGAATGGAGCGCGATATGTTCGCCATATATCGATATACATTTATTATAAAGATAATTACGTATAATAAATCGGGAATGGAAAGTTCATCAAAAATCTACCTTTTTACCAACCCAAATTTTTTCTACCAATTTTGGTAACAATTTACCAAAGTGGCAACCCTGGTTAGATTCTAGAGGATTTTTAAAATCCTGCAGTTCCATTTTTATGACGTATTTAAAAGGTTTTTTTTCTAAGACAATGAGAAGCCTAGCCAGAACCTATAACCAAAATTTCAAAAAAATCGGTACAGCCCATCTCAAGCTTTGCGAACAGAAAAAACGGCTTTCAAGATATATATGTGACCTGGTCTACGAAAAGGGAGCTTACGTGCGAAAACTAGTTTTCGGTGAAAAAGCTGTTAAAAGTAAGCAACTCGTTTCGTCAGTTTCTCATTATCTCGTTAATTGTTCTCCGCGCCGGACGTCCAGTAAGTGTTGTTGTTGGTCCAGTAAGTGTTGTTGTTGGTCGGAATATTATTATAGTTCATCGTGTAAGTTGCTAGTGTGGAACATTTAAAAAAGTAAAATTTAAAAAAAATTTTTAGTACACTTCTAAGCAAGTTAGGATTTTCTGCTTTTCACCACGTGAAAAAGCATCTCATCTTCCATCCGAATCAACCAAAAAGTGAAAATTGATTTTTCGACACCTAAGCCCCCTTTCCGTAGACCAGGTAACATATTAGTATAGATATATATACGTATATATAAATATATTTAACGCTTTAAGGGCCGTTAAGGTGTTAAGCTATAGTTTATTTATTTATTTCATTCATTAGTTAAACTTAACTACAGAATATTCCATCGAATTACTTGAAAATAAATAAGTTAACGGCTCTAATTCTCCGAACTCGATAAAGAACTTTTAATTGAATAAAAGTCCCATATTAGGTTCGTTCGCGTAGCTGTTAATTGTTCATGTTTAACCAAAACTTACAAGTTTTTGCGTTCGCGTACGCAAAAAACTTGC
>NW_016188461.1:3892-4136 GCF_001687245.7 Rhagoletis zephyria
ATAGATATATATACGTATATATAAATATATTTAACGCTTTAAGGGCCGTTAAGGTGTTAAGCTATAGTTTATTTATTTATTTCATTCATTAGTTAAACTTAACTACAGAATATTCCATCGAATTACTTGAAAATAAATAAGTTAACGGCTCTAATTCTCCGAACTCGATAAAGAACTTTTAATTGAATAAAAGTCCCATATTAGGTTCGTTCGCGTAGCTGTTAATTGTTCATGTTTAACCAAA
>NW_016188463.1:0-4131 GCF_001687245.7 Rhagoletis zephyria
TTTTTTTTTGTGAATTCTGTACAAACTTTGAAAATGTTGATTTTTATGCTTTTTTAAGTAATGAATTACAAGAAATTATTAAACATTAAATAAACAAAAGAAAAATATAAAAAATTGTTCAAAATTTTTTGTTTCTATTATTTTTTCCACCACTGTATAACCTTGTTTGGACGCTTTGGAATTTCGGTTGCTTTGGCAAAATTCTACAATTTATTTTATTTTTGCATCACAAAATTGGTAGATATTGTGTTATTGCGTCGAAGTTTGTTCCTGTTTGCCAAAGTGGTTTGCGCATTTTTTTCCAACGGCGCGAATATCTTTTACAGTTTTGATATTTCTTTTTTCCATTTTTGATTTCTATTTACAATTGCATTTTTGTGCATTTTGGTAATCTTTCTCTCTTTAAAATGTGTGTGCCGAATAAACCAATGGCAACTTTTCAATTGGCATGCCTATGCCACACACATACATACCTGCATGCATATGAGCACGAGCATATTTATACCCCGCAAGGAAACTCAGGACTAGTAAACCACATTTCTAGTTCAGTACTAGATTTTTATCGCCTAAAACGGACCAGTCCGATAGTAAATAGATAGATGTGATACTTTTACAAAGCTATTTTATGTTAAATTTTAACATAAGAAAGACTGGAAAATTTAAATATTTTGATAAAATTTTGTCTACATATAATGTTTTGCATTTTAAGGTTATCTAAATAGGTATTATCTCCGAGAGAACTCGCATAAGGTTGCCACTTATTCAAAATTAGTTACAAATTAATTAAAACATCACAATATGTATATCAAATTTAGGGTATTTTAAAAATCCCTAATTCAAAAAATGTTCAATAGGGTTGCCAGCTATTTTGAATCACTTATTTATTTTTTTTTTTTTTTTTAAATAAAGGTACAATATTAATATTCGTGGGTACCAAGAGANGAGAGAACTCGCATAAGGTTGCCACTTATTCAAAATTAGTTACAAATTAATTAAAACATCACAATATGTATATCAAATTTAGGGTATTTTAAAAATCCCTAATTCAAAAAATGTTCAATAGGGTTGCCAGCTATTTTGAATCACTTATTTATTTTATTTTTTTTTTAAATAAAGGTACAATATTAATATTCGTGGGTACCAAGAGAAGGTTCCTTAGCAATGCTTTCCCAATATCTAAGTGTTATCCCTTAGGATATTAGTGTAAGGTTGCCACTTATTTTCGATTCTACAGATTTTATCTAAGACATTGCAATATGGATATCAGATGAAAGGTATTGGTGAGAACTTTGGTCTGAAAATATTTTCGATCAGGGTTGCCACGCTTCTATGTTACACAAATTTTTATTTTGGGTATTTCAATCAGTATTTTTTTTTTGTATGTATACACTGTGCATAAACTCTCAAGATATGTATGCATAGAATTGAAAAATAGTGCACTATTCGTTCTAGCGTATTTTTTAAATAGGGTCGCCCCTAAATTTTAAAGAAAGAAACTCACTTACTTTCTAGATATCAAAACCCAAATTTTTTTTTTCTTTATTTCCAAATTATTTTTTAAAGCTATCCAAATGACTAGCAATTGATACCCAATTCTTGAAAACTTTAAATGCACTTCGAGTAAAGCTCGTTCAACCTGGTACTATATCTTAAATGACAGACAGGGGTCATTTGTCACAACTACTTTAAAATCATTTTAATAACGAAAAACTTAAAATTGTAGATTAAATGATTCTTATTCATTATAAAATTTAAATTATAATTAAATTTTTCATTTTTATTTTCTTATTTTAGTAAGAAAAAAATGAATATATATATATGTTCGCCTATAGGATCAAATGATCTTAATTCGTATTTTTAGGTAGTTTTACTATTTATTTAAGTATGAAATACATCACTAAAATGCTTTAGAATTAAATTTGCTTCATCTGTATCTATACTATTATATAAAATTGATTATATGGAAAATGTGTGCAATAGATAGTAAAAAGGAAATCCTCCATTCAAGGCTCTTCACGTAGACTATTTGTAGACTCGAAAATTTGCGATCTGAGCATTTCGTACGAACAAAAACAACATTTATATTGCAAGGCGCAGTAATCAGCGTTTGCGCTGCTGAGTTGGTTGAACGTTCCAAAAGCTGCTATTCAATCGCTTGTTTTCTATGGAAAAATGATTCACGTGCAAATAGATCTTGACAATTTAGATTTTTGTGAGGAGGAATTAAAAATATTTTACATTTTAGAAACCATTGATAGTAGTATTTGCGACTATAACCATAAGAGCAAAAGGGTGGGCGCGCCATTATGAATTTGCATTTAATTAATATTTGATTTATGTTTCCATATTAAATTCTCGCTTTCAACTTCTTTTCATCGTTGACAAGTATTTCAATTTATATGTTTTTTAATATTTTTTTTTTAAATATGTTAAACATTTAAAATGCATTTACGACTGACCATTCAATGCAGCGTGTGTGTGACGCGACATTGCAACGGTAAAGCGCCAATGGTTGGCTCACCTGCACATGGATTTAATACTACACATGTACACATGTGTACAAACGTACATACATATATCAATGCAGCCTCATAAATCACTACCACAGGCAATGACCAAGCGCACTACATACACCCCGGAGCATTGTGTCGGAAATGTGTGCTACAGTGGGGCAACATCGAGCGTTGTTGGTGCAATAGCAACAGCATTTGCCGCCAGCTAGGTCCTTGCGAACACACATCTGTATGTATTTGGTTATATGAAAATACATACGCACAAAAATGTATATATTCACATATAATGGAATAAGGGCAGTGGTCTTGCGCATTCCTTATTTTCTGTTTTTATTTTTTATTTTTAGTTTACTCAGTGCAATTCGGTGTTGCCGCTATTTATTTTATTATTTTTTTTTTTATGTCAATACCCGAATGGCGCAATTGAAAAGTAACAATCACTTTTATTGAGCCACACAGAGAGTCAAAGCCGCGAAGGGGCTATCGCACACACGAAATCGCAATTCTGATGAAAAAATTAAAAAAAATATAAAATAAAAATTGCAGAAAAATAGCAGAGGGCGAGCAAAGCAAACTTGCATCAAACAAAATAATAAAAGTCCCAGTCGTACAATTGCAGCTGCGAAGCTTTTGTGGAATTACATTTAAACTTGCGCACATAGAGCGAGATCTATCACATGAATACATAGTCATATTTACATTTGTAGCCTGTGGCAAAACGCACAAGTGCCGCACTGGTTCGGTACTAGAGAACTTAGAGAACCATAACTAACTGGTACGGTTAATTCTCGTTTGCATGCCAGCAACTTGTGACTAAAACACTGCGATGCTCTGCGAGGTGTCGACTGCTCCCCGCTGCATCTCTTTTTCAATAGCTCCGAGCCAGTTCTAAATCGACAGGCGAAAAAGTTTACATACATTTTTCAAAGATAGCTTTTTGGTTTTCCCATGGTAGCGATTTTGCGAAATGTCTTTCAATTTTAAATCGAATTAGTTTGCAGCATATCTGAACTGCAATATTTTTCTTTTTCTAACGTATTTTATTAAAAGAAATTACCAAGTGAATAATGATTTATAGATTTTGTCTAATTTTTCCAGAATTTCTACTGAATGTAATTTTATAAACGCAACGAATTTTTCGGTAAAATCGGGACCGCTAACCCCGTTTAAATTTACGCGCCTTTAAAGTTCTTTATATTTATTAAAAATAAAAAATGAGGAAAATGTGATATTCAATATAAATAACTAATATTGAAAAAAAAAAGAAAAAAATTAAAAAAAAAATAATATACGCTACAGTCAGAAGTCTATCAAAAGGAAATTATAAAATCACTTTGTGTATTAAAATTCAAAATAGTCTACGTGAAGAGGATTGCATAAAGCACTTCCTCTGAATAGAGAAAAATTGTACAAAATACTCAAATCGTAAACGTTTAAATGCCAAAATGTCCACATGAAGAGCGTTGAATAGCGTATTCCTTTCATAAATAGAGAAAATGCTCAAGTCGTAAATTTTGGAGTCTAAAAAGTCTACGTGAAAGGCATTGAATAGTGTATTCCAAGCATATTGAACAGGTGGTATCAGTAGAGCAGTTGATTTGATTTTTTCCAAATTATT
>NW_016188464.1:0-4131 GCF_001687245.7 Rhagoletis zephyria
AGCTGTGGTTTGTAGCTCGTCGTTTTCATTGTGTTCGGGCTATTATGCAATTTCCGCCGGTAGCTTTTAATAGGATTTTTTATTAAGGACTTTAGAGAGTGAAAAAACACTGGGAATTATAAAAGTTGTTTCATAAGTCAATGATGTTTTAAATGCAACACTATGCTGGTAAAAAAGCTGTATTAGTCGATCATTATAGGTTCGATGATAGTATTTATTCCCTCGGAGGATTTATCGGTCTTTTTACTTACAGTCAACCTCTACAAAAGGTTACTGCTTATTAAGTCTTTTGATATATTTTCGGCTGAAATGGTTTAGGAATAAGCAGTTAACTATATTGTCAGAGGTGTAAGAACTTCATCCCAAACCATACTGCATTTATTGCGCCCTTGATATAACACCACGTAGGCAAATACAAGCGTCTTCGCTTTCCAATTTGCAGCAGCCATGAAAAAGTTGCAGAAATTTACAAATAACCAAATATGTACTTATGTTCATAGCTAGTGAGATACATTTAAGTTAATGCGCGTTATAGCGTAGTCTGAAATGTTGCACGCCAATTGTTGCATACGAATTGTTTTTGCTGCATGAATTTCGAATTTTCGCATATATTTAGATACATTAGGGGTATTCACGATCCGGTGCATGCTGTCTAGCATACTGGTACATAGATAGCATAAATAGCATGATTGACTAATTTTGTGCACGATGCTGGGCAGCATGCACCGGATCGTGACTACACCTATTATAGCTTAAAATGCACGTGACACAAATACATACATGCATACTTAAATGCATATACATACGTTTATGTCTCTTGTCAAGTACGTATACGAGTTTGCGCATTTACATATCGCACACCGTCGTCAAAAGAGTCACAACTTAAAATTTTGAAATTTTGAAATTATGTACTAAAAATGTTATTTACTTTTCAGCAAAAGCTGGAGCAAATTTTTGCTATAATTTGTTAAAAAAAACCTAAGGTAAAGTCGCCCTTGCCCATATGAGTATCATGTGCTAAGAAATAGTTTTTCGCATTTTCTCACAAACTTATTATTTTGAGTTGTGACTCTTTTGAAGACGGTGTGCGATATATGTGTACATACAGACATGGGTAGTTATTTTTACCAATTTGTGTTACGCATACGCCATGCCATCCAAAATTACTATTCCATGAGCCACAGAGTAGTTATGTGAGTGCATTTCTCACTTGCACACATATTTTTGCCATTATTCACTTAATTCGCAAGTGGAGTGCTTACAGAAATTTGCATTAAACCACACATTGCTTTTAACATTTGTGTACCAATGCGAAATTTGCAAATATTGTTTGAATGTTTTGCAACATGCGACTGGGTTTATCTGCAAAGCGGTTAAATCTACACATCAGCAGGCTGTAGTAGTGCAAACAATTTACAATTAAGGAAAAAATTTGATTGTTAAAAGCTGGGAATTTATTGTTGAGCTAAATTAATGGCAAATATACTCAACAAATGGCTTTAGGCTCATCGGAAGTAGTTCTTGGCTGTAAAACGTTATTTAAAAATTAATCAAATTTTTTAGGAAGGCTCTGCAAAAAACTTTCGCAGTCAAATGTATTTAGCTCTCTCTTGTAAGGTCCCTAAAAATTGTTTGTTTAATTATATAAACAACAGCAGTGGAAAGAAAACATACTGTTTTTACTGTAAATTTAACTACTTTCAATTCCCGTTCTAACTTTCTACTACAAGTATTTAAAAGTGCTTGTCTGCAAGTAAGACTTAAGTGTTATACTAGCAACTCTATCATTTTCTCATTCACACAAAATCAACTAAAACAAAAATCTACTCTCAAATAAAATTCGAGTACGTGATGCAAGAAAAACACTCCGAGAGTTCATCAAAATTATTTCTGCAGCTTGCTTTGGTGACATAAAATTCGTACAGATGCTCAGCTGCCACCCACCCGCACGCATTCACAGCCAAAGTTGCAGCACACTGTGATTTGTGAAAATGTACTGCTGCTGCCAGAAGTGCAGTTATCATAAAAATATGATAAATGTAACATTAAATTCAATTTGGGGCACTCAACCACAAAGTGTGTTCGAGTAACGAAAAATTTCAATTTAAATGGCAGGAAGAAGTGAAGGATACGAAGTGGAAGATAAAAAGTGAATTGCCGCAGTGAAAGTGACAAAGATGCTGACTGTACATAGTAGTAAATGGGAATGTCATAAAATGCTCTATTTGGACATCAATGCCAAGAACAGATTTCAGTAAAGCAGAGTAGCTACGCACGTGTGTCAATGTTTACGTCTGCCTTACCTGTGAATAAACTTGAAGAAAAATATCACTTAAAAAAAATATATATATATATATATATATATGTAATACAGAAACTTTTTTTCTGACCAAATTTTTGTAGTGTATTTTATTTGCAAGCCCTTTTATCAGATTTATATTAGAGGATATCCTTCAACGAAATCCCGACTGTGTTGGAGGTTTATTTTCGCCTAACTTTAATTTGGATGTAAAATACGCTCCTCATTCCGGAAGGCCCACAAAATTGATGGCAAAACACTTTTTTTCAAAATTTCAAATTTCTGGAGCGTTCCAGAAGTGTCCGAAGTTTGTCAATTATAAAGGAGTGGCGTGCTTTTTTTTAATTCTTTATGTTTACATATCAGCTTAAAATGGTGTAGGGAAATATTTAAAAAAGCACCTTTCCAAGTTTAAATCTTCAAACCAAATGCAGTCATAAAAATAAAAATAAAAAGTATGTATGTAAATTCAGAATACAACTACGGCCATAATTTTAAATAGCAGCGATTCCAATATTTACGTATTAATAAAGGAAAAAACCGCTGGACTCGATTCGACCTTCACGTCATTGCCGGCGAAGGCAATTATATTCCCAGCAGTGGTGCGTTTCTTCATGCCACCAGAGATTTGGCGTGTACGCGCACTCTGTGTAAGGAATTGTTAACATAAATATATATGTATGTACATTAGACTGAGGAGATTTTTTCAAAAAAAAATCTTTAAGAAACTATTTTTATTCATAAAAAACACGATTTTTGGAGGTATTTTCAAATCGGTCCAGCTCACTTAACTCTTAATATTTTTTCGAAATATTTTGGTGGACGTCTTAGAATATAATAGATTTTATAATTCCAATGGAAAATAGTACCGATTTTTTTTTGTATGGGGAGTGATGCAGTCTAATGTACATACATTAATATAATTTCCTCCTAGAAACTGATGCATGCAGTACTTTCCCTGTCCCTGTCTCTTGTTGCCAGCACTTGCTCAAATATGTACCCATGAACGCCCTTGACATTTTTTTTTTTACTTTTAGCTTTGCTGAGGACTGCATGGCCAAACGTTGGAAAGCAGAAGTTCTCGTATGGTTGTATGTATGTGCATATGTGTTTGAGCAAAAATTCACATATGAGAAAGTTGCCACGCATCCGTTCGAAATTATTTCATTACTGAATATTTATGGCTTACGAAAGACAGACATGCCGTATTAAATTTTCATTTTTAAAATATTGAAAAGTTGACACTGCAAGTAAAGCTCGNTGTCTCTTGTTGCCAGCACTTGCTCAAATATGTACCCATGAACGCCCTTGACATTTTTTTTTTTACTTTTAGCTTTGCTGAGGACTGCATGGCCAAACGTTGGAAAGCAGAAGTTCTCGTATGGTTGTATGTATGTGCATATGTGTTTGAGCAAAAATTCACATATGAGAAAGTTGCCACGCATCCGTTCGAAATTATTTCATTACTGAATATTTATGGCTTACGAAAGACAGACATGCCGTATTAAATTTTCATTTTTAAAATATTGAAAAGTTGACACTGCAAGTAAAGCTCGAATGTCGAAAGTTCATACATACTTACATAGGTACGAGCGTATGTGCCGATGGGCAAGCACGAATACAGGAGCAGTGAAATTCGAGATTTAACTTTAAGGTGGAATTTTATTATATTATTGAAAAGTCATTAGACATACTAAGAAGTAAACAGCATAAAAAAATAAGACTCGGTAATTTGCTCATTACACAATTTTGCTTGAAGAAACGACGCGACGCAGTGAAAGGAAAAAAAATGAAAAGGAGAACCTCCAAGGACCGTTGTGAATTTCGAAAGA
>NW_016188465.1:0-4131 GCF_001687245.7 Rhagoletis zephyria
CAACGGCATAAATTTCAAAGCCTACAAGAAGAAGAAGAAAAATGGGTGGAATTAGGCCAAACAAAGATCTATATATACAACAAAATTGTATGTGTTTAAACTATATATTTTCTACTAATTAACTGCTATCAAATCTAGATTAATATAGCATTAAATAGAGGTGGACAATTTTGTGTGAAGGCGGCCATGACCAATAGTAATCATCAATTACCAACGCTTATGTTCGAAAATGAAGATGTTTCCGTTTTTGCTAAGGTCGACTTATTTGAGGCAAGTGTGACTTTTATTTACCGCGTATAAGGCTCACTTCCGATTCTTTTTAGACTCTCCCTAGCCTCTTATTGAGCTCATAAACTCAGTGCAAGAAGACTCCTGTTATATGCTATATTTTAGAACGAGTTTCAGTCATCCCTTGTCAAATACGGTTTGGTGTGTCATCTTCAGCAAGTCTTACGTTTATCTTAGGAATTAATTTCTACTGCCCCTGGAAGTATTATATTGTAGAGCATACTCTCTATTGGTTAAGATTTCAGTACAGTCTTGAAGCCTTAAAATTTTGTTGGTGTTTCTAGACGGTTTGTGTATAGTAAATACATTACCTTCATCAGCTTTTATTTTCTCCCAGCTGGGAGTCTTTCTATTTGACGGTGCGAATGAACTAATAAAAGAGAGATTTTACTCAGACCCTTTTAAGCCATTAACCACAATTTAGACTATAAAGAAATGCGAATTTTAAAGGCATCTAACAATAACATATCACTATCCGGGGATATATTGTCACTAGACACGAATAAAGGCACGCTCGTGTTTTGACGGCGAAAAAAGACGCGCAAAAAAAAATTGGCGCAGAAAGACGCTTGAGAAAAACTTCGCCGAGAAAGACGCGTAAACATCGATTTGTACCTGGCCAAGGACTGTCACTTCGACATTGTTCCCCAAAAATTTTAAAATTCTTTTGGGAATTTACATAGTGTTACAGCCGCTAATAGAGTCGACCCCGAAAATAGGTTAACGCGTCTTTCTTCGCTGTCAGCTATGTTAAGAACCTTTCTTCGCCTTTCTTCGCTGTCAACTTTTTAGTTCTCGCTCTTATTTGTGTTTAGTGACGATATGTATACATATGTAGGCATTTCACAATTGAATTATCTATGCATATCGAGCCCTAACCGCCAAAATAACGTAAGCGACATTTTTTTCAAAATTTTCTTTTGGATGCAGAAATATTCCTAGAGCATTTAGGCGCATTTCTGCATCAAAAGAAAAATTTTGAAAATAATGTCGCTTACGTTATTTTGGCGGTTAGGGCTCGATATAATAAAATTGTAACAGGCTGATGTCTGTATTGCCTGCGGTCTAAAGATCTGAACTCATTGAAAACGACGAGCTACGGGCCACAGCATCCAATTTGTTATCTTCATTATCTAAATACATTGTCGATGACGACATGATTTTTTTGAACGCGGCAGCGACATTATGAATTTGTATGAGTCTGACATAAAATAAGAGGAAGAACCTTATCTGTCGCTGGAAAGATAGAAATAGATCTAAACGGGCCACAACCACAGTCGTCGCGTTGCCCGGCCGTAGCCAAATTATTATGTATCTACATAAGAGTACGTGTTAAAATAATTTGACAGCTGTGGTAAAATATAGAAGAAAAAAAATTAGGTAGTTTCCACCTGTTTGAGAATTGCAGTTAAGGCAAAATGATAAGATAAACTAAATGTTGCAATAGGGCTGTCAAAAGAAAGATATTTAAGAAGGCTTGCTGCAGAAAAAAATGTATGGAAGGTTGCCACCTGTTGGAAAGTTTAATTTAATTCAATTAATAAAATAGATTAAATATTTCAATATGGATATCAAAGTAAAGAGGTTTGCGAAAGTTTACTGCCGAAAATAATTTTGAGGAGGGTTGACACCTGTTTGAAAAATTGTATTTATTTAAATTGATTGAAGAAAGTGGGTGATATGTATGTATGTATGTAGACTTGAGTTATATGATTATAAATTAAATTTCCACGAGAAAGTCGATACTCTACCTACTTTCTTCATAGCTTCGAAAATATATTAACTAACACTCACATTTATAAAAAAATAAAGACTGCTTCATTAATCGAAAATTCATTTGAAAATCTTCCTTCATAAAGCTCCTAAAATCTATGTATTTTATTTTTTATGAATGAGGCCACAAGAGTTTTGGGAGGGAATAACAATGCAAAAATAATTTTAAGCCGCCGTCAAGCATGGCGGATGTTTGCTAATCATTACGTAAATATGTATTTCCTTTTAGACTTCTTCTGACTTGTTCTATTCTCTGATTTCACTATCACTGATATCGATAATAATCGATATTTTTCAAAATATTTCTCTTTATATTCTGTGTTATCTCTACTAGTACTAGAATTTGTTTTTTTTTTTTTTACAAAATCACTTACCGTAACTAAGTTTTACTAAGAGTACCTCACTATTGACATCTGTGTTAACGCATGGCAGCTTTCGCTAATTACTTCAAAGTATCATTCGTATTGAATAGGCCCATCCACATGCAGCCATCGTACCCAACACTGAATATTACTTTTTACATGGCATGCCGTAAAGAATGAACCATTGCAAAATGCTTCCATGTATGTACGTATGCATTTGATTCTTCAGCAATGCACGCTTGCTACCACCAGAGCTGCCAACTTGGCTCAAACCGTGCCATTTTTGGCCCTATTTTACTTCTAATGGCACTTAATTTTTCAATTTGGCACAAAGCGCCAAATGGCACTTTCGAGAAAAAAATTATATTTCAAAACATTTTTGTGAAATCCTTTGCGCATACATACTTCCTTTTCTCGACTACAATTTTCTAATTTCTATAGTACGTACAACTGGTTGACCTTGATTTGGTATTGTACTTTTGTTGTAGGAATGTGTTTCTAATTTTAATGCTAAAAGGGAAGAATTATAAAGAATGGCACTTTTTTTAGCACTTTTATTTTTCTATTACGCACATTTTGGCACTTTTTTTATCCTTAATATGGCACTTCATAGCTAAGTATAGTTGGCAGCTCTGGCTACCACTCGTTGCTTCACTCGTCGCAGGTAAAAGAGTAATAATGGCTGCAAAAGGCACTAATTGCACACAGTTGACATGGGCTGCTCATACGCTCGCAAATTGGCTGAGTATTGTTTGTAATTTCCTGCTGCGCTGTCAAAAAGCATGTATGTTTTTTCTCTTTTTCTTTCTTTACCCAGTGTGTAGGTGATATGCATATACATACACAAATGCTCATCACACATGCCAATTTAAATTTTAAAACTCGTGTCTGCACTTGCTGGCCCACTTTGATGGCCCTTTCATGCCCTTGATGTACACTAGGGCGGTCCAAAAATGCAGGCGAATAAAAAAAAGTCGGGATTTTAATGCACTCACCTCCTATATCGAAAAAAACGTACCACTATTTTTTTATTAAAAATTTTTATAGATCGCTCAAAGCGCTCAAAGTTCTCGATGGTGTTTATATGAGAAGAAAAAAAAACTTTTGTTGAAATGGTATAGAATCCTTGAAAACCAATATTTTTCTATAGGAAAACTCAGTTTCTTTTCAGTAGACTTCAAATAATAACACCCAATTGCTTATTTAGCCATTTCTAATAAAAACTATTTTTATCGGTCCCCCATTAAGTTTTTCGGGGTTTTCGGTTGCCCCCCTAAAAAATAAGGAAAATTAAAAAATTTGTTAAATTAGCATTTGGAGTAGAAACAAAGTTGAGAGAAAGACCGAAAATATTGATTTTCAAGAATTCTACCATTTTTACCAAAAGTGTTTCTCTTCATATAAAATACAGGTAAAACTTTGCGCGCTTTAAGCGACCTGTAAATATTTTTTTTTATTTAAAAACAAAATAAACCGGGGTATATTTCTTCGATGTGGAACAATTCTAGGGGATGAGATCTTTAAAATTCCGACATAACTTTGTTTGCACCACCCTAATGTGCATACATTCATATGAATTTGTTTGGTTTGCGCTCTGTGTGTGTGTGTGTTGAGGCCCTGGCTGCTGTACTAACAAAGTAAAATACAAATAGTCGTGCGGGTGTGGTGGAGAGTGACTTGCCGCTTGACTGAGTCAATAATCATGTTT
>NW_016188466.1:0-4130 GCF_001687245.7 Rhagoletis zephyria
CAGCTGGTAAACAACTTTATTGCAATGGTTATTTTGTTTTTAAATTCTGCGAAAATTTTTTGCGGAATTGTCACAGCACTGCTAACTGTACAAGTTTAGTTCAACAACTCAAAGGTAATTATTTAATTCCAAGTAAAAGTGTAATTATTGCACTGAATACTTTGACGTATAAGGAGCCAACTGAAATATAATTCTTAGCAAGGAAACATTTCGTAGATTCTGGCGTATTATCAAAATTTGATAAGTGTAAATGAGTTTATAAAAATTTAAAATTTAATCAGCAAAGGTAGCCTCTTTCCATAAACGTATGTATACACCCCGTGTCATAATTAAAAGCGTAACATATATCCACAGGTTTTAATCACTTTTTTTTGTTATTTAATTTTGATTATTTTTTATAACAAAAAATATAGTTTATTCTTAAAAAAACCATATAAATCTAGACTTCATACTTTGTGCAATATTTAAAAAAAGCAACAAATTTTCTTAGAAGGGTTTTATGTATACTGTAGCCCTTCCAATTCTATTATAATTAAATGCAAGTTGGAAGTAGCAAGAGCTTAGCGTTGGCTTTTGGGCTTTTTCTATTCTTTTTTTTTTTTGTTGACGCGGATACTTACTTTCTCCCATATGAAGCACACTGCCGGCATAAAGTATTGGCACAGCAAATTTTGCACAATATATGCACCAATTTCTATTCAAATATTTTTCCGATAATTTTTTATAAAACTGTGGTTCATTCTACAACAAAAAACACAAAAATACAATTTCTAAACTTTGTACAAAAAAAATTCAATAAATTTTCATGCTAATTTTCAAATTTTAATCAGATTCTTCGGAATTTTCTTGAATCTAGTTTTGTAGCCCATCAAATTCTAGCTTAAAAAATACAAGTTCGGAGTTAGCAAAAATCGCATTGATTTTTGAGATTTTTTTTGTTGAAGGTGTTTTGCATTTTTTTCATATAAAGTATTTTCGAATTTTTTTTGTGTATGGAAGAGACTGCGTAAAAAAATGTCACAAATCAGCGGTAATTTAAAGCTACTTAGAACTTGTACTTTATTACAATAAAATTTAGCAAATCTGCATACTCGAAAAATTTTTTAAAAATCTGATTAAAAATTTTAAAATTTGCTGAATTTTCGCGGGTTTTGTACAGAGTTTAGTAATTCTATTTTTATGTTTTTTTTTGTGAAATAAACCACATTTTTATAAAAAAATTTTCGGAAAAATATTACAATAAAAATTGTTGCATTATGTAAAAAAAATCAGCTGTGCCAATATTTTTTGCCGGCAGTGTATGTTCGAAAATTTTTTGATTTTTTTTTTAATTTTTGTTCAAAAACTTGAAAATGGGATTTATATGGTTTTCGTTATAGAATGAAAAAGTATTTGTATAAGAAAGTAATCCAAATTAAATAATAAAATCATATGTACATAGTGTTGTATAGTTATGAAGCGAACCAAATATTGGGCTCAATAGTAATGTGCAGCCATTTTAGTATTTTATCTGCCAAATAATAACCATTGCCGAAACGAGCTACTACTACTGTACATATGAGCGAGCGAATAGAAAAGGGGAATTTTGTCTTGATCGACTAAACTTATACTGTGTAGCTCATTTCAACTGTGCTTTTATATGGCAACGAACGATGGCCGCTGATACAAGCCGACAAAGCTGGTGTCGCTGGTGTGTTCAAGAAAAAAACATCTTCAGTCGCTCGCGTGTCAGGAACGACTTCAATATTTTTATAAGCATGATCCTTATCATTAACATTTTGCAACTACTTTGTCTTGTAATGCAAATATGCAGAATGTTCTAGAAAAACCAGCATTTAATGCGGCAGCCGGGAGGTAAGTCAATGGCGTAGAAAAATTTTATCGAGCATACTTTATATGGAAGGAAAAGGGCAGCACGGTCAACAAAAAATAAATAAAAGCTTGAATCAACGTTATTTTACAGCCAATTGAAACTGCACTTTGTTGTACTAAAATTTAATGGGCTACAAAACTAAATATTCGAAATTCTAACGGTGTTATAACCTTATTCACTGCAGGTCAATAGGATAGCACATCCCCTTGTTGATATTTTTGTTGTTGAAAACAGAACTCTAAATAAAAAAAATACGTCAACACAATGTATGGCTTCGGCGAAAATTTCGGACACTTTTCAGGTGTAAGACGAATAGTTGGGGAGAACATAAAATAATAGCCGAATAATCAGCAAACCGCAGCCGAAAATTTGGTAACACTCTAGGACTAAAGAGACGTCAGCGCACAGTGGGAAATTTTCGATTTATTTTGTTCAAAAATGACTGGAATAGTCCATTTTTACCGAATTTTTTTTTCAAAAATACTTGTCAGCATATGACGGAATTTGAAAAATATTTGTTTGGTAATTCTTTTTGTATAGAAGCCGCCATTTTGGACTGGCCATTTAAAATTGCACAATGCGTACGATCCGATTTTTGAATAGCAGTCGCTGTATTGAGCAGTCCTTTGAAATTCGCGATTCTATCAGAATCGAATTGAAAAGCTTCAAAAACATTTTTTCTACCTTTCAAATTTGAAATTGCCACAAAAAAAATATTACTTACTTTTTTGAACAAATTTGCTAATAAAAATCCAAGTTATTGTTTATCAAGCCTATACATTCTTTTCTAAACCCCGTTCCGAGTATTGAAAATATAAAATAAAATTAAGGTCAGTACACAATTGACTCCCTAGCCATTTATGAACAAAATCAGTCGACAATTTTCCACTTTGCAGCGTGACATTCCATAAGACGCATTACAATTTCCATATCAGTAGCTTAATGAAGTCAATCAATGGTCCTATATTTATCTCTGATTAAAACATTTAAATTTTTTTTAGGGCGTAACAAGCTTAAATCGCTACTAAATCATGGCTTCTGAAACCCAAATGCTTCCTTTTATGAATTACCTTCAATGAACACACGAATTTTTCTCAACGTCTGTACGAGCACGTTTTAACTAAAGCAACTCACCTACTAAATCTGCTTTTTTCAGTTCCAACGAAATGCCTTTCATGCCTTTTCATCGCCACACAGGTGTAATCTTACAGCAATTACAGCACGAAATTTGCTAGCAGCAAATACAAAATTACCCCGCGGCTCTAAAAAGTTTTACTCATAGGAAAACGTATGTAGCTACTACAAAAAATGGTCTTTTGAGCATTTAAATGTTAAAAGCGCAAAATAAAAGAAATAAAACAAACCATTAAAATGTAAAAAAAAAAAAAACAAAAAACACCGGAAATACAATACTGTGCACACAAGGCAAAGTTGCCACTCCCGTGCTATACTCTAGAGCTTGCAAAGTTTAAAATTTTCGAGCCATAAGTATAAAGTGTGTCCTTGAGCGAAAAAATATTCGTCAAACCTCAAGCTACAGGTATGGAAATAACGGTGTAACATGGAGTCACCACACTGAAAAACAAATTAGCTTTGGGGGGAGAAAAGAAGAAAAAGTGGCACGAAAATTTATTTATACTAAGTGCTTATCTACTTTTGTACGTATGTATATATGGATTAATACTTATGTGGAAATATGTATGCTAGAAAATAAAGTGAGTATAAAACGTATTAGCTTTAAGCTAAATCCGACATACATAAATTCTACATATATAAAAGTACACAGATTTTTTAATAATTCTCATATCTTCTATGTAAGTGCCAGTGAACTTTTGCATATTTTTCTGTGCTTCTAAACAAATTTCCTCACATATATTTTATACAAAACTCAGACGTTGCAAACTTCAGCAATTACTTTTACTTGCATGCAAAAATATGTATGTACCTACGAGTATATTCATAAAAATAGTCCCCCAATATTTGTCTTACATTTAATAACCATAGACACTCACTTATATACTTATACATATGTGTCTGCACACACACACACACACACACAAAACATTTCCCTAAGCATTTTCAACGAATCGCCCTGTAGCTCCAATTAAAGTGTAATGTATACATACATACATATGTATGTATGTGAGTAGCTCACCTGCAGATATGAAATTGAGCTCCGAATGCCGCATACGCAGTGGTGCACCACAGCCTTTTGGTACAGCAAAGAACCAAACCAAATGAGGTCACGTTTAATGCA
>NW_016188467.1:0-4130 GCF_001687245.7 Rhagoletis zephyria
TCTCTCTCTCTCTATCTCCAACTTTCTCTGAAGCTCCAAAATAAGGTGTGTGTGTGTGTGAGTGTACTCACTAGTGCACCAGCGTTGTTAGCTGGCCAAAGTCGGCCAGTTGTCAGGGTCGCTTTTCCTCTTTCCCTCTCTCTCTCTCTCTGTCAGAGAACTGGAGAGCTGTTCCCTCTCTGGACCTTAATTGCTCAGCGAGATAGAGTGAGTGAAAGGGGAGATATATCTGCACTTGTGACCACAGCACCGACTGGCCAACTTTAGCCAAAAACAGAGGCAGGCAGAGAGAGAAAGAGAGAGAAATTCTGTATGATAACTTTTCAGATTTGCTGCTGCCACTGTCCGTTGATGCTACTCGAAACTTCTAACGAATAAATAAATTCAAAAATGCTACCATTGCTGCTGCTGCTGTTTGTGTTGCTGTGCTTAATTAAAATTTAATTGAAATCACCATCTTTTCTGTTTTGGCCTCTGCTGCTGCTGCTTCTGTCAGCCTTCTTTCTTTCCTTTCTGTCTAAGCCTGTACAGTACACAGTAGTAAAGTAGTTTTAAGTTGAACAACAACGAAAAACGAGTTGTGCAACCGAAAAGTTTTGCCGCTGATTAAAACCTGTGCATTTTGGATTGAGCGCGCGCGCGTTTTCAGTTTTTGAGAACTAGCTTTCAGCTTGCTGAAAGTGGAGAGTACACTTTTAGTGCAGGCTTTCTCCATTTCAAAATGTGTGTGTGCGTGGGTTTGTTGTCTGCTTGTCTGTGATTTTTTCTTCTTCCTCTTTTTCGGTAGCTCCACTGTTTTCATCCCTTTTTTTTATTTTGCTTGATTTGACATAGCAGCAGCAAGTGAGAGCAACTGCTGCTGTTGTCTTTTACTGCCTGCCAGCCAACAACCGAAAAAAAACTAACGGCAGTCCATGGGTTTAATTTCTTTTTGCTCTCTCTCTCTCTCTCCCTCTCACGCACTCTGCTCATTTAAATATGCAAATGCTCGGTAGTAGCTGCGGCAGTGCCACCACTGAACAGGGTCCGCTTCTCAGCATCGCTTTTTTCTCTTACCCAGCAATTAGTGGGCGCCATTTGGCGGGGATGTTTTTTTCTTCCTTTACTGCCCATTTTATTTGACCTAGAAACCGCCTAGTTTTGTTGGTGTTGCTGCTGCTGCTGCTGAAATCATTCGCACTGAGAAAAAAAGAAATCGGAAAAACGTGAAAGGAATGAGCTCAGTTTTTCTCCCTGCCTAGTTGACATCAAGTGTTCATTTCGGGATTTTCAGCTCGAGTTGCTGCTGCTGCTGCTGCTGCTCCCTGAGTCCACTTCACTTTTGTGTGTGCACGGAAAAAATCACACTAAGCTGATGCTCTCTTTCGGTTTTGTCCCCTCCCCTCCCCCTCCTCTCACTTCAGCCAAGTGCTTCAAAAAGTGGTGGTGAATGAATGAATAGGTGGAAACAGAATAAGAAGAATTTGAGTTGGTACAATTGTCGCCAGACCATGGCAGCAGCCATGAAGGCAAAAAGAGCCCGAAACTGCAAAAAAAAGTGATGAGTGTGCACAAGTGGTGTGCACAAGCGTCCCGGGTTTTCTCCATCTTTCTTTATCTTTTCTTTCAGTGTCCGATTGCAGCAGCAGCAGCGAATGCAGAGTGTTGGGTACACTTTATTTTGGTTGTGTGTGTGTTTGCTGTTTGGCCAAAAATTCTCTGAACGGCAAACAAACAAACAGAAAGAAGAAGAAAATAGTGGTACCTAAAACAAAAGAAGGTGCCAAAAACCTTGTTGTTCTCCTCATTCCTCTTCTTTCCTTCTCTTTCTGTTCTAAATAATGGTAATTTTGTCTCTTGATTTATTGTCTTTATCCTCTTTCATATTGAAAGCAATAACAGAGAAAAGAGCTCATTGATGCCAACTGCAGCAGCAGCACAAAATCTGCCTCCATTGGTCATCATCATCATTATCATTATCATCACTGCCTCGGCCGCCATCAACATTTATTCTCTCTCCAATGATAAATGAACCTGAACAACAACAACAACAACAACAACAACGGCTAGGATGCGGCACAAAAAATGAGAGCAGATCTGGGTAATGGAGGAATAGCACGCAAAGGCGAGGTAATTGTTGATGCGGTAAAGAAATCCTTGATTTCATAGCAGCAGCAGCAGCAGCGGCAGTTTGCATCATCAGTAGCACTGGTGCACTGAATTTGGGGCCTCACTTTTGTTGTCCACTTCTTTGTGGCAAGGTGCCCCTTTGTACTTTAGTCCGAGGGCTGTTGTACACGCTGACCAGTGTTTCCACTGTCCTCCGGTCTCCCGCTCTAATCACCTCTCGCAGACAATTACCATCACATCACCATCACATGCAAATGTGTGTGTGTGTGCGGTAGCGGTAATAATACACCTCGCTGGGCAGCTCATTCTCATTCCCATTCCCATTCTCCCACCCAATTTTATTCTGGCCACAATCCTCTTCCTCTTCTTCCTTCGGGTTCTCAGACTGTGAGTGTGTGTGTGCATGGTGTTTGAAGAGATGAGGACGAGGAGGACCACTTTTCCCGGTACCATTATCTGCCAGCACTTCTATCTGCCTTCTTTCTCCTCTTCGCCGCCGCCGCCGCCGCTCTCGGCATCGGCGAGGCATTTTGATTTCCCCAGACAATTCAGCAGCAGGACGCTCGCTCTCTGTGTTTGNCTGCCAGCACTTCTATCTGCCTTCTTTCTCCTCTTCGCCGCCGCCGCCGCTCTCGGCATCGGCGAGGCATTTTGATTTCCCCAGACAATTCAGCAGCAGGACGCTCGCTCTCTGTGTTTGTCTTGCCAAACCTTCCCCCCTCTCTCTCTCTCTCTCTCTCTCTCTCTCTCTTTCTTTCTCTGTCACCGAATTCGGTCTTTCCTTCTTTTTGAACACAAACGCATACACACACACTCACATACTCGACGCTAATTTCCCCAACGATGACGCACGATTTGCCGCCGCCGTCGATGCTGCTGCTGCTGCTGCCTTTGAAAACAGCACCCGGGCCACGAAAAGTCCTGGTCTACAGTCTTCTTCTTCTCCCCTTCCATTGCTTCAACAGCTCCTCTTCTGCTCGTCTCACCTTCTCTGGCAGCAGCAGCAGCAACTCATCGTGTTGCTCCTCAACTGCAAACGACGACGACGACGACGACGACGACGACGACGACGACGTTGTTGAGTTGTTGAGGCTCCAACGGAATGCCCAGCGTTCAGCAGTGGTGGTGGTGGTGGTGATGGTGTTCCTCGTTTCAAAATCGTTCTCTCTCTCTCTCTCTTATATAGCACCTTCTTTTGGACTGGGGCTGCTTCTTTGCTACTGATGAAACATGAACACACAAAAATGTTTCACCTGTGTTCTTCTTCCTCCTCTCTATAGCTGCTTCGGCGGCGGCAATTGATGCGGCACTTCAGAGACGGACAGACGGACTCTGGGCGATCAATTGCACTGGGCGCAAAAGAAAGAGTGTGATTTGCAAGAGCAGCAGCGTCCAAAACGGACGTCAGCACCAGCACGGTGGAAAAGGTAGCACACAGACACGGTAGCCATCACTTGCATGTTTAGCTGCAGCTGTGCAGTATTCTCTTGCCTCCTGTCCTCCCCACTTGTTTGTGCGACTGGAAAGAGAGAGAGAGAGAGAAGGATTCTTTAAATTCTCTCACTTGTAGTGTGCCTGCACTTTGCCTATTCCTGAACAGCAGCAGCAGCTACTGACCTGAATCGGAACAGGCAGAAGATTCTCTTTCTCTCTCTCTCTCCCCTACTGCCCTACTGTCACTCACTCACTCGGTGGCCTCCATCGTTTGCACCGGTGTACATTCACTCACCGTTTGTGGCACCGTGGCACCGTGGTCTATATCCTCGGGTGCCCGAGCAGTGCACTGGTGATGTTGATGGTGATGATGCTGTGCTGCTGCTGCTGCTGCTGGCAATGGATTCTGCACACTGTAGCTGCCGTCCCTACTAAATAAAAAGGAATTCCCGGGTTCGGTGGTGTTGCCGCCGCCGTCATCGCCGCCGTCGTCGACGAGTCGCATTCATTCATTGCTCCTGTTTTCCTCCTCTTCTTTTGTCGCCAACAACAGGCCAATAAAGAGGGGAAAGGAGAGAGAGAGAGAG
>NW_016188468.1:0-4130 GCF_001687245.7 Rhagoletis zephyria
GTTTATAATTTTACTGCAATCTATGTGCAAGATATGTACACGGCTTTAAAGATCCCCCAAACAAACTTTTCTAATGCAATTACTTTCAAGAAAACATTAAACTTAAGAATCAAAGGACAACAACGGGAGTTTCGCTCCACTACGGAAGCTGTAAAGTATCATAATTAAATCGGATATTTCATTAACCACAATCAAAATCAAACAACTTTGACTAACACCCACACCATCATTAAGGATATGAGACGGGAGCATGCAAAGCACAAGCTTTCCAGAATTAAATTATCAATGACACAAAAACCGACTGATGAAATGAGTGCGGAGGGGTAAGAGAGCGAGCATCGTGGCGAAAATTATTCACGCCACATAATTAAAACAATAAGCACAGCAAGCGCCAAAGAGTTATGCAGCGCTCCAAGGCAGTTTCGCGCAGCGCCATAACCCACCAAATAGGCATCAAACATCGCGCCCACCTATTTAGCATCCAGCAGTCGAAATTTGAGAGCAACGAGCTGAAAGTGTACAGTGGCCACCAAGCGACGACAGGCAGGACACGGCGATGAGTTACAAGCGAGAAAGGCTTTAATTACACTCAATTACCGAATTTCACAAGGCGATCCATTTACAGGCGACGACAACTCACCGGTTGAGCGGAGACGGAAGCCGTTCGCCTGCCACAGGGGCAACAGGTACAGAAATGCAAATGGCATTCAACGCCATTCGCTTATTAACGCTGCTTTTCACCAACGAAGTGTTGATGATTTTCCTGTTTTTATTGGCACAGTGCTTTCATTTTCGTAAATTCATGCAAATTGAAAACGGAAACGCTTTCAAAGTGTTGCNCACCGGTTGAGCGGAGACGGAAGCCGTTCGCCTGCCACAGGGGCAACAGGTACAGAAATGCAAATGGCATTCAACGCCATTCGCTTATTAACGCTGCTTTTCACCAACGAAGTGTCGATTATTTTCCTGTTTTTATTGGCACAGTGCTTTCATTTTCGTAAATTCATGCAAATTGAAAACGGAAACGCTTTCAAAGTGTTGTCAACGCGCGAGGCGTATGCGGTAGCCATCCCGTATTAGTATGATCTCCCTGGAGAGCGCACATTGAGACTACATATTGTTTATAGATACATGTGTATGTATGTATGTATGACGGTAGCTTTGTTTTAGGTGCACGATGGTGACATATTGTTTCCTCCCCCCCTAACGTGATTGTCATGGATACATACATACCTGCATACTAACAACAAATTTGTTGCTGCTAATTAATTACTGCTCATTAAATTTCTCAATCGGTTCGGATTGAAAAATGGGAGTAAGACTGGTGCTGTTCGTCGTGTATCTGTCGGAGTTTTCTTTTCAGATACAATGGCTCAGTAATAGAGCCATAAAGTCCCTTAAAAATCAAACTCGGCTGAATTGTTTCCTTGCAGAATANATTGTCATGGATACATACATACCTGCATACTAACAACAAATTTGTTGCTGTTAATTAATTACTGCTCATTAAATTTCTGAATCGGTTCGGATTGAAAAATGGGAGTAAGACTCGTGCGATTCGTCGCGTATCTGTCGGAGTTTTCTACATTGGCTCAGTAATAGAGCCATAAAGCCCCTTAAAATTCAAATTCGACTGAATTGTTTCCTTGGAGAATTGCAATATTGAAATAATAACTGTAAGTGGATATCCCATGGTCCCAGAGGATGAAACCCTTACGGCAAGTCTGTTAAGTTTCATTAGGGAACGCCAACGTTGTTTTCCAGGTTGCTTGGATTTCGATGCAGATAGGGGCTTTCCAGCTGAAACCGTGCAATTTAGAGTCAAAAATGTCGGTCTGCGCTCCCAGGAACTCCTTTGCGTTTAACTTAATCAAAGTTATCCATAAATTTCTCAAAAAATGTCCATACATGTTTTTGTCGCAGTGATTTCACGAGAAAAAGATAATCAGATTTAGTTACCCATGCCGCACATGTTCCAAGTACAGACGGCCAGCTCCACGCTTCGTCTTTGATACCGTAAATGTACTGAGTGCTGGCCTCTATGTCAGCTTCTATTTCATTTAGCCGGCCTCTTTTTATTTCCCTCAGAGCCCCATTGCCATGCGGAGCAGTTGGAGGTGGATCATGTTAAACCCCCTCCTGATGTGCGATACTCACCCACCCACTTTTGTCATTCATGAAGTCAGCCGGAACATACCGTATTTCTTGAATTCTAATACTTTCTCTATAGACCTCACTATCTTATGGAGCGCACTTTCCTTACGGTATACGTACGCCACTTTGTCTATTATTTAACCGTTTAATTATCTTTGGGATAAAGGTTGCAAGGATTATTGGCATGACTGTAACGGATTTAGTTTCCCTGCTTTACTTTGTGCTTGTCAAAATGCAACTAGTAATAGTTAACCCTACAACAACCCTACAATCAAACACCAATAATCGAACCCCTTTTAGAAGCATTGAATTTTGCGCTGGTTGTTGCAAATCGATACATTTGATAGCGCAGTATGTGGGTGCGTGACAGTGGCTGGTGCGAAACCACCCTGCGGGGAAAACCCGAACTAATGGGTCAAATTTCAAATTCAGTAATAATACTTTATCGCCTAAGCCAAATCAATCTTATAGTAACTAATTTCTCATTCGCAATGCAGCAAAATATTATACCTTTACATAGCTTTGTATTTATTTTTTTCCACTTTTTTGAGTGAAAAGTTGGTAAGTCCAAGTTTTCTAAAAAATTATATTTTGATACAAAAATAAGAACAGTTAAAAATGCAGCCTTTTCTAAGCTTTTCTATTAGAACTACTTCGGAACTAGCGAAAAAGCGATGCTAANCCTTACGGCAAGTCTGTTAAGTTTCATTAGGGAACGCCAACGTTGTTTTCAAGGTTGCTTGGCTTTCGATGCAGATAGGGGCTTTCCAGCTGAAACCGTGCAATTTAGAGTCAAAAATGGCGGTCTGCGCTCCCAGGAACTCGTTTGCGTAGGTGGCAAGATTGCCAACAGATAAAACAGTCCTTAAAACTAAACGCGGTTTTACTGACAATTTAAGAGTTTTAAAATCCTAAACGATAAAACGAATATGCAAAATTTTTTAAGTTTTGCTAGTTTAAGTGATTTCACGAGAAAAAGATAATCAGATTTAGTTACCCATGCCGCACATGTTCGAAGTACAGACGGCCAGCTCCACGCTTCGTCTTTGATACCGTAAATGTACTGAGTGCTGGCCTCTATGTCAGCTTCTATTTCATTTAGCCGGTCTCTTTTTATTTCCCTCAGAGCCCCATTGTCATGCGGAGCAGTTGGAGGTGGATCATGTTAAGCCCCCTCCTGATGTGCGATACTCACCCACTCACTTTTGTCATCCATGAAGTCAGCCAGAAAATACTGTATTTCTTGAATTCTTTCTCTATAGACCTCACTATATTGTGGAGCGCACCTTCCTTACGGTATACGTACACCACTTTGTCTATTATTTAACCGTTTAATTATCTTTGGGATAAAGGTTGCAAGGCTTACTGGCATGACTGTAACGGATTTAGTTTCCCCCTGCTTTACTTTGTGCTTTTCAAAATGCAACTAGTAATAGTTAACCCTACAACAACCCTACAATCAAACGCCATTAATCGAACCCCCTTTAGAGGCATTGAATGTTGCGCTGGTTGTTGTAAATCGATACATTTGGTAGCGCAGTATGTGGATGCGTGACAGTGGCTGGTGCGAAACCACCCTGCGGGAAAACCCGAACTAATGAGTCAAATTTCAAATTCAGTAATAATACTTTATCGCTTAAGCCAAACCTGTCTTATAGTAACTAATTTCTCATTCGCAATGCAGCAAAATATTATACTTTTACATAACTATTTGTTGTATTCTACTTTTTTTAGTGAAAAGTTGGTAGGCCCACTTTTTCTAAAAAATTATATTTTGATACAAAAATAAGAACAGTTAAAAATGCAGCCTAAGCTTTTCTATTAGAACTACTTCGGAACTAGCGAAAAAGCGATGCTAGCATACAACAGAGATCAAACGCGTACTAGTCATTGTTCTAAATTCTCTAGAACAGAACCAGTTCGGCAGAAGCGCACAGTGGTTCGGATAGCAGATCTAGCTGGACGAAAGTCAAAAT
>NW_016188469.1:0-4130 GCF_001687245.7 Rhagoletis zephyria
AGCCCAGTACAGCTTACAACATAATCTGCAGTCGGCGCTGGCGGCCAACCTGCGCCACTTTGCCTTCCTCTTCCGCTGTGACGCCTTCTGGGCGCCGGTGCTCACCGCCTACCTGGCCCTCCACCTGCCCGCCTCCGCCTACTACCTGATGGCGCTACTCTTCGGCAGAGAAGAGGTGACCGGACCGGCCTATCTGCCCATCCTCTCGCTGATCGTCGAGTCGGCCCTTGGCTGCGTCGGCGTCCACCTCTTCGTCGCCCGCATCAACGGCTGCCTCCACCGAGCGGGACCGCTGATCATGGCCTTTCTCGCCAGGGACTGCTGCTGCTGCAACGATCAAACTTCACTTCCGCCCAGACAGAAGTTCTGCCTCAGCTTTCTCCATGCCAGTCGGCTCTTTGTGAAGAAGCCCTACGGACTGACGTACAGCGGTAAGTGTGCAGAGCATTGTCGTGTAACCATTTTTACTGGGGGATTTTGTTTATTATTTTGTTTAGGTGTAGGCTCACTAGTGTCTTTGAGGACGTTTTCAAAGGTTTGATTTTGTCTTAAACCATTGTTTACCATTGTTTAACATTTTTGTCTGTTTTCTTTTGCTTTGCTTTGCAAGTGTTTTCTTCTTTACGGGTTAGTAATTTAAAATTTTTTTAAATAATTAAAATGCTAGATAACCACTTTTTCATTACTTGCAGTGAGTTTCTCATGTACTCGTACACTTTAATAAAGTCAATGTAGACATGTAAACTTTTAAGCTTGTTTCAAATGTTTTTAAGAACGCAGCAGCAACAGTAGTTTTTTGCTCACTTGGCCAATTTGTTTACTGTTCTTTTGCCACACAGCTGCTGGCACTTTAGATAAACTAAAAAATTATTTTGAAATTCAAAGTTTAGGTCATATTTTACACTTTTTTGAAGTTGAAAAATAATAACGCGATAATGACGACTTTAATAGACTTGCTTTTTTAGCTGACAGTTGTGCTAATTGGTGGTGCAGGAAGCAGATGCATAAATGTGCTTGTTTGTTTAGGTAGTTGCTAATGGAACACTGCTGTACACTTGAATTAAAATGTGCGCTTATGCTAGATCTGCCCATTTGCCTGATGATGTCTGATGAAAATCTGTTTGACAAAAACATGTTAAGATTTGTCAATTTGTTGTGATCTTGTTAGTTTGTATTCTTCTTCTTTTTTCAATTATTCCATGTCATTTCATCTGAATTCATTTGCATCAGCTTTGTTTCAGTCAAAAATTAGTCTCTGGAACTGCAACAGTTTAACGTGCGGTAACTTCGTTTTTGCAATTTTAGTGATGGAGAATGAATTTGTTTTATTTGAAAAAATAAAATGTAAAAAACTGAAATTTTGTATTTAACTAAATGATTTTTTTGTAACTGACATTTTTATTTGATTGCTTTTTTGTTTGTACTTTTGAAGAACGCTGTCCCATCTTGTGACTGGGAACAGACACATAAACCGATGAAAATAAATTCAAGCAGCTTTTTATTTTTTAACAAATAAATTGAACTTGTTTTACACTTCACAGTTTTTAAGTAGTAGTTTTAACAGTGCATCTAGTATTAAAATAACACAATTTTTATTTTATTGTTCCTAAAGACACGTAACCATTTCTGTTGCCAAGGGTTGTTCAGGTGCACAAAGCCAATGTAGAGGTAAAGTCAATAAGCATCATATCATTTGAGTGCTTAAGCTTTTTTGGTAACCGAGCATATCAATGCCCATAAATGGCAGTGCAACTCTTTTTTTTGTTGTTTAAAATTATACCCTTTTAGAAGCACCTGCTGAGTGTTGTCATTAACAGTTATCGGGATTTTAACAACATGGCTATAATGTGCTGCTGACTATCAATCGGATTTAGGGGGATCAGAGCCGCCAGTGTAAACAGTGTGCGGCGCAAAAAACTGGCTGTTCGAAGGGGCAAATCGAGAAGGGGCATAAAAATTCTACTCTTGTTTGTTGCATGTTTGCACTGTTTGCTGTTTGTGAATGCTGTAAGGAAGGAAAGCACAACACACAGTGTGTTATGGAGGCCTAAAACAGAATAGTTTCACTTTTAGCCAGTCTGTTGGGTGAGCTCTCTGTGCTGTGATCTTAGCACCGAGCTTTGATCACGCATTTATAAAGTCGTGACTTTGATGAGTTTAGTACCATTTGCGATTAAAACTACTAAATCATCTTTCTACATTTAATTATCATTGTCAAACTGACTACCGCTATTTTATCTGCCCGAAAATGGCATCAACGTTTTCACTGCTTATTCAATTTAGCTTCATCATTTTAATTTACTCAACATCAAATTTTTATTGTGAAAAAATTGACCACAATGAAACAATTCATCATCTTCTTAAAAAGCATTTTTATCAGACGGCAGGCGCTATTGAGTTACCCAATAATGAGATCACCAATCACGATTTTCTGTTTTCCAACATGTCTTTTAGTGATTTAAACAAAATGAATCCAACATTTACCTTCCTGATTTTCACTATGACTGATGATTTTAAATTAATGTATGAAAACTTTAACAAATCTGGCTTGAAAAGTATGCCAATGTCACAAGTTGAAAATGTGCTTACAAGTAATTTTGTTTACATTGGAAGCGGTAGTGCAATAGAAGTTTCCGAACTTGCACTCAATGTGGACAACGTTTTGTCTGGTCAAGTGAGCACTGCTTTACCAGTTCATTGGTTTCTAGCAAAAGGTTTTTTGCAGGGAATGTTTAAGAGCATTCTGGTAGTTCCTTTAAACGTGTGCACTAAATCTGTTAACTGTGCGCACGTTGAAGCTGCATCAATTTGGTTCAACGCAAACGAGACCATGAACAACAATGCGGGAAAAATAAACAAGCTTTTGCATCATATTTGGGCTGAACCAAAAGAGCCAACCAACGAAGTAAAAGAAAAGTTTTCCAAAAAAACTCTTCAGTTTATTTCTCAATATAGTATTGAACTCGCTTTAAGAAAAATGTCCGCAAAACTTTGTGCAGAACTACCAATTGGAACAAAAACGAGCAAAAACATAGAGACTGTTCATTTCTCCTCTGCTTCTAAATGGTTGCAAAATTCTAATTATTTTTATGAATTCGGAACAACTGTGTACTCGCACAACAAAGATGATGGATCAATTGTAATGTTACCTTTTGACAAAATTGATTTCAAAATTGGTGCTAACAAAAATGTGAAAACGCGTTTAGCTAATGACGCTATGTATTTTATGGTAAGAATATTTTTATTTAGTTATTATATTTAACTTAATTTTTTTAGAAATCAAAATTGTCATCTTTTCCAAAAATTTTAAAAATTGCTGAGCAAGGTAAATGGTTTTTAACAATAAAAAATTAATGCAAAATTAAACAAATTTAATTTTAGATTTGAAACAATATCTTAATCTGTTTGTTAATCAAAATGAACAAAAAGAAAATTTGGAAAGTTATTTATCAAAATGGCTTTCAAAAATTTACAAAATTATTAATAAAGTCAAATCAAATATCAATTTAACTGATCTTGAAACAAAAAATGTTGAAGCTAAAATGAACATGTTTCAAGCAGCGTTTGAACATTACCTATTCACAGCACTTATTAAGCACAACAAAAAAACAATGTACAGCAAAGGCAGTGAACCGCAAAGCGGTACTATTACATTAGAAATACCAAAATTTTTCCCGTTTGTAAGTTTTAAATTTTTAAATGTTAACTTAAAAAACTTATTTTATGTTTATTTATAAAGATTTTGAAAACAGCAGATAAACTGAAGAAAACAGCAAAAGATGGTATGTGATAGCAAAACGTAAAGGGCCATGCAAATTTGAGGCTAATTTTCAAACAAAAAATTAGACTTTTTTTACTAACACTACAAACTTGATACTTGGCATGTAGATACAGCTAGTCAAGCTGAATCCGAGAATATAAAACTTGAGGTGAANGCGAATACAGCGCCCCTACCGGCATCTTGCACTGTTGTTTTTTGCACTGTGCATGCTTGCCTAACACATTTCAGTGCATTTTTAACCAACTTCAGACGCCATTTTGGAACCTTTAGGTTGTTATTTTCACCTCAAGTTTTATATTTTCGGGTTCAGCTTGACTTGTTGTATCTACATGCCAAGTATCAAGTTTGT